>NC_043755.1:22566895-22745585 GCF_902148845.1 Salarias fasciatus
ACGGTTTCAAAGGCTGCTGATCGCTTCCCGCTAGAGCTCTGACTCATGCCTTCCTGTGACGTGTCTGCAGAGCTCTGTGCTACTTGAAGCTGGAGAGGTTCGCCGAGGCCAAGCAGGACTGCGACGCAGCGCTGAAACTGGAGCCGGCCAACAAGAAGGCCTTCTACAGACGAGCGCTGGCCAATAAGGGCCTGAAGGTGAGCCGAGCCACCTTCACCGAGTCCCGCCACGGTGGGGGGAGGGGCCGTTCGACACCTGAAAACACCCAGCGGTGATCCTCCTCCCCGCAGGACTACCTGGCCTGCAGCGCCGACCTGCAGGAGGTGCTGCAGCAGGATCCCAACGTGCAGGAGGCCGAGAAGGAGCTGGAGGAGGTGACGGTGCTGCTCCGGCAGAGTCTGGCCAACAACTCGCCCAGCAAACCCCGGAAGACGGTTCCCATCACAGAGGTAGGAGCCTCGCCGCACGATAAGCATATGCTCCTGAACACCTGAACCCCACCATTTAAAGAGTTCTGGGTCTCCTCCAGGTGGAGAATGACGCAGACGCGGTCGTCTCCAACTCGGAGGACAGAGGACAGGACGTCACCATCAACCTCCACCCGACCAACGCGTATGACTTCGGCCAGTCCCTGAACGCCGCCCGCAGCAGCGGCAACACGGCGGCCTGCGCCGAGCTGCTGGCCTCCACGGCGCCGGAGACGCTGCCGCAGCTGCTGAGCACGCAGCTGGACGGGCGGACCGTGGGCTTCATCATGCAGGCGCTGGACTCTCACCTGCTGGACAAAGACCCCGACTTAGTTTACCAACACCTCCGCCACCTGCACACCGCCGACAGGTTCTCGGTGAGGCGGCGCCGGCGTCCGCAGGTATTTACACTCACACGCACGACTTTCTGCTGACAGGTGTGCGTGTGTCTGCTGCTCTCAGGTCGTACTGATGCTGCTGGAGAAGGACGAGCACCGACACATGACCCAGCTCTTCGAGCGCCTCTCGGCCGCCGAGAGCACCGAGTTCTCGAAGAACGACGTTCAGAACCTGGCCAATAAATACATCTGAAGCGTCCTCTCCCCTCCCGCTCCCTGCTGCATGAACTCTCCGCCTCTCCTACCGACTTGGATCTATGCAAAGACACTGCACAACGACTGAGCACACCAAAAAGGCAGGACGCTGCAGACGGCGGCCCACCCGAGTCAGATCCGCTCTGCCGGCCCGCCGCCAAACCATCACAAGAAATCTTTTTTTTCTCTCTCTCTCTCCTCTCTGGAACATTTTGCTATGCAGACCTACTTTTATATCACCGACTTTGCATTGGCGTCGTGCAGAAGACACACGGTGGACCTTTCACTTTAGAGCACGACCGATAAACGCGGGTCCAACGTGCGGCGTTGTGCAAGACTGCAGGCAGGTGGCCAGACTTCCTGTCGATTGATGAAAGAGCAGCTCTGACATTAGAAATGTGACTAAGCGCACGTTTCGATGTAAGACGGGGCTCATATGACGAAAGTGTCATCTTTGCGGAGGAATGCACGATAACATCAACCCATACCAGAAACCAACTCGCATGCTCTCATGCGTCTCATCTATGCAATCAGCAGCTCTGCTCGTCGTCGTCCTCACGGCCGCAGCTGGAGAGAAGCAGCATCCGTCTGAGATGTGTGCCTTGGGTTTCAGCGTGGGGGCCAGTGAGCGTTCGCCTGTATTTATGTCAGTCCGTAGATTTAATGGAATTGTTGCTTGGATTTATGCATCATAAATCACTTTCACCTAGCTACATGCACTAACATGTTGAAAAAAAAAAAAAGAAGTCATTTCTATGCTAAATTAAAGTCATTCTATCAATGTCAAATGAAGACTGCCTGCAGTTTTAACGTTCAGGGAGACAAAAGGCAATAACTCCACGCGCTCCCATTCCCGTTCACTGTGGTTTGAACTAGATGTTTCTATAGAGATGTAAAGAATGTGTTCAATATTCACAGAGGGCTAATCAATAAAACTGGAAATTTACAGAGCGGTCATCTGTGTGTGATGAGTTCCAAAAGTGATCCAAGATGGAGCGATGTGGACTTTCAGACGGAACTGAGAAGACGTCAGGCAGTCCGGGTCCAGAGCAGGACAGGTGGATGAGGAGGCTCCCCTCCTCCATCTGCCATTCTTCACTCTACTGAGCAGCTCCTGAAAAAGCCCCTCTTTGCAGCAGGGGGAGCTAAAACATGCAGGAGCACAGTGAGGGCTGGACAGGTTCTGGAATAACAAGAGAAATTCAGTCAGAATTTCCCACCTGAAATTTACAAATCGTATTTTAGCTCAATCAGCTATTAAAAACTCAAACAAAAACAAAACCAACAAAGGGAAACATTTGATTTTTTTTTTTTTTATTTCTGATATGCATTTACACGCATATAGTAAAGCAAATTACCAAACAAATATACAAATACCTTATGCCATTCTGCACAAATTACAAATTATATCTGGCACTAGTGTTCGAATTAGGATCATGAAACCGGTTCTGGTGCATAATGAGAAACAGAACAGAGGAGGCGGAACGAAGAGGAAGAGGAGGAGGAAATAAAAAGAAGCGAAGAACACGAGTGTTCGCTCAGTAACAGACCTGCGTCGAAAATACCATTCTTGCTAAGAGGTTTAACAAACGCTCTGAATTAAAGACTTCAAGTCTGCTCAGCAGCACCGATTGGCAACGACGGGACTCACAGGAGGAACGGACGAGGGACACACACACGCGCACACACACCGAGCAGACCGTGAGAAGAGATGCCCTAACAGTGCAGGAGCCCCCCTCCCCTCGTCGTTACGGTCCCGGGTTGTGTCTTCATTCATCCCCCGGCCGGCGTGCGAAGAGGCTGACGCACGACGCCGGGTGCAGCCGACGAGTCGGAGGGTTCAGATTTAACAAGAGCCTGAGTGCTGTCTTTGGTAGGCCGTTGAGAAGTCTTGGCTTGTAGCGTGCTGCCAGCGAACGGGCATCCCTCCTCCGCGCACATTCTGCCATCTACCAGCTGTTGGGTGTTCGGAGTCCAGAAGACACGGTGGAAACAGAGAGAGAAAGAGAAACGAACGCAAACAGCTTCTTGAAGGCACCGTGAGTTAACGAAGAAAGATATCAGCGCGCCCTCTCACCCAGGCGAAACCGTCGGTCCGGAGGAATCGCCTCCCAACAGGACCAAAACTTTTTTCTCTGTACAATTTCACAGAATTGACCAACCCGTCGGTTAATAGAGTGATCTGGACGAACCGCGGCCTTCCAGAGACCTGGTCTCAGATCCACCACCCCTCCCAGAACCCTACACGAAACCAGCTTCCCACTTCCAGCCTCATCTTAGTAACAAACACACACACACACCCACTCAGAGAGGACGAGGCTACAGGTCTGAACTCGGTGGTTACCAAGCCGTGGAGCACCATGTCCCACCTGGAGGGAATCTCAGCCGAGCGGATTCAGAACCAACCTGGCTATGCCACCGTTACACCTTACAGGATTTGTTTCAAACAAACATCCAGGGAATTTAAAAAAAGGAAAACAGAGAAAGTAATAATAAATACAGGCAGAGATGGGAAGTGGTGAATCCACCGGAGGAGAGCTGCAGAGGGAATCCTGTTGCCTGGTCCCTGGACTTCAACACTGAGACGTGAAGACTCCACATCGGAGAGCCAAAACCAAATACTCAGCAGAACTGGCACAGTGGTTTTCTTTGAACCTACACAGACGGACAGGAGAGGAGCGAGAAACGAAGCAGCCCCGACCCGCTCCGCTCTTTCTGAAAGGACGTGACGAGAAGAGGAAACGCAGGTGAGACAGAAGGCTGTGGCTGCAGGCGGAGTGAGGACAGGAGGGCCGAGAGACACCCAGTCTGTGCAGCACTTCAGGTCGGGAGCTGTTATATATCGGTCTGTATGCAGGGGTGTTTGGGCGGCGACGCCGGCTGGTTGTTGTTGGTTTCTTTTAGCACCTCCCCGGTGTTGCAGTGGGAGTCCGGCTCGGCGGGGCACACCAGGTTCACATTCTCCTCCGTGATGAAGCAGAGCGGCGACAGCTCGCCGCCGTGGCCCAGCGAGGACGAGGTGGAGGCGGAGGCGGGGGAGTGGGGCGTGACGGCCACCCCCTGCCCGTGGGGGGAGGCGGCGGCGGGGCAGGTCTCCAGGCGGTCGTTCTCCACCTCCGGCAGAGGGCTGACGGTGGCGAAGCGCGTGTGGTAGTCGGCGCCGCCCGAGCCGTGGCTGCACGACGTCTTCATGCTCTCCAGGTCGGAGCAGCTGAACTCGGAGAAGTGGCTGGAGTGGGAGTCGGCCACGGACGGCAGGCTGCCGCTCAGCGACGGCGAGTCGAACTCCGAGGAGTTGGTGCTGCGCTGCTCCAGCAGCTGAGCGTCCATGTCCTCTCGCGTCTCGTTGATCTTGGTGCCTCCTCCTCCTCCGCCGCCGCCGCCGCCCTTCTTGCGCAGCTTGCCTTTGCTCTTCTTGCCCCCCGAGCTGGAGGAGGAGGAGCAGGACGCCTCTTTGGCCCATTTGGCGGAGGTTCCCTTGGCGTCGGCGGAGGCGCAGGTCCAGCCGCAGCGCCCCGTGTGGCCGCCGTCGTCCACGCTGCTGCCGCCGCTGTGGTGCCGCAGCTTGCAGGGTTTGGATTCGATGTCCACCTGGACCTCCATGCTGTTCCCGTCTCTGGAAACGACAACGAGCCACGTCAGCGTCGACACGGCGACGGCGTTACGAGGTGACCCCCGACCCCGACGTGCTCACCTGTCCAGAGGCATGTAGGCGTTAAGAATGGATCCAGCCATTGCTTTGGTGCTAGCGTTGTCGCTGATTGTGCCCAGGCTGACGGTGCCCGACTCTCCGCTCAGGCTGCAGCGCTCCTTCTGCACGTCCGCCTGCACCTCCAGCCTGCCACACACACACGCACACACACACACACAGAGGGAGGCTGACACCGTGTCCTCCTGACTCCAGCGGAGCCGCCCCCTTCCCCCCCCTCCCCCCCCCCCCCCCGACCACCGTACCTGTTCAGGTAGTTGACCATGGCGCTGCCCGACAGGCTGCCGGTGATGCTGGCCCCGGCCAGGGCCATGGTGGAGGCCGTCTCGCTCAGGTTGTCCCTGATGGCGCCCAGCCGGTCCATGTGGCTGCCGCTGGCGCTCAGGCTGCCCGTCAGGCCGCCCACGCTGCCCTCCCCGATGCTGGGGTTGTTCCTGGTGTCGGCCACCGAGGTCGTGTCTGTGCGGACATTTTGAAAAGCAACATCTGACTTCCTGGTGATCAGTTCATCCAACTGCTGCAGGATAATGTGTCTTCTGGAATTTCTGAATATTTCAACTCTGAGGCAGCATTTCACCTTTACGAGGTCAGAAAATAAAAATCATGAGAAAATAAACAAAACCAAAACAACCTGAAAATACTGCGATTAGCCTTTGACTGTTTACTGAAGAGACTTTCTTCATAGTTTATTTTATGTGAGATTTATTATTGAAATTCATTAATTTTAGTAGATTTTTTTTTAAAATATAAAAGATATTTTAAATTATTCTTACAAAGAAAACTAAATCTGTCTCAGTTGCTGTTCCAACCTCAGCAATAATAAGTTCAATTTGACACAGTATTCAAAAGACAATGAGAAAATATAGCATGGAAACAAAGATTCCCGTCACAATTTGCCTGGAGAATTATTTAATTTAATAATAATGATGTTGAAAAATTCCTCATATGAAGGTTTAACCCATTTACCAAATAAACGAGGGAAAAAAATACAAAAAACTGCAGAGAGCTGAAGAGCAGCAAGATTGAGGCAGCAGCAGGTTTTTGTCCTCACAGAGGAACAAAGAGCATTTTTCGGTGGATGAGCTCTTGATAAATGTGAAACCAGCAGCAGCACATTTCATTCGGGCTGAGTAATGCCCCGGCTGACAAAAGGCTGATTGTCTGGCTGCTTTGGGGCAGTTCGGAGGCTGAAACTCACCGGTGGCGGCCGCGCCGCTGCCAACATTCATGTCGTTCTCGTCGTCGAACTCGATGCGGACTCCCTTCCCATTCCCGGCCGAGACGCCGCAGCCGCCGCTCCGGCACAGGGAGATGGGCACCACGCCGTAGACGTACGCCAGCATGATGGGAACGCCGATGCCTGGGCAGAGGGGATGGAGGGGAGGCTTCTTTATGTAACAGTTGGACAGTAAACACGTGCGTCGTGTGAACGCAGACGCCAAACAAAAGACATTCCTGAACCCCGGCCAAGTCAAACAGAGATGGAGCTCGGCAGGCATGCAGGGAGAAGAGGAGCGGCAGGTCGGGGAGGGACTGACCCACAGTGACTGCGGCCACCACCGGGGACACGATGACGGAGAGCGTCACTCCGCCCGCGATCACCAGGTTCCTCTTGTGGTTGGAAATGTCCTTTCCTTCGTAGCGGTTATGAATCTGATGGAGAGGAAACAAACGCAGATTAACAACATTATATTCATAAAGCTTTTTGAACGTTTGACTGTATTCAGTAAAAAGAAAAACTCCAAACCCCCGGCACTCAGCCAAGCTTCCCTTTCTTCGCCCTTATCTTTCACACCACTGCACACATTTCACTTTAGGAAGTGATGGCAGCAGTTTTTCTACAAGTCATTGTCCAAACAGCACATGAACCCTGTGAAGTGAGGAGCTGAAGCTGAGCAGACTCTTTACAACAACCATTCAAACCTCTGGATAAACTGAGATATAACTAGCAGAGCATGATACAACACTTTAATGTCTCCGTTTCACCGAAAATAACACGGGCTTACAGAATGCAGGTGAAGTGATTTATTCATCTCTCACGTTTGAGAAAACCCCTCCTTTCAGATAAGAGGCTTCGTTTGAAATTCCAGGAGTGCGACGCACGGCCCAAGCAGCTGTGATCCAAATCATCACTTCTAACATGTTTACCACCGTGCCAGCGCAATCATCTGAGTTTAAATAATCATCTTCCCATAATGAGACACTCTCCACACAACAGGCCGTCCTCAGAGCACAGCACCAAACATATCAGCTGGTTATATGACTGGAGTTTCATTTGACAGGAGATGACTCAGGATTATATGACCCAGCATACAGAGGAGATGGAATGTCCTGGATGAGCAGGTCTGAAGGGTTTGAGCTGCCGTCCTCTAATCACACACTCATGCTGTGTCTTTTCAGGTTAGCTGACCATAAAACAGACAGCTGATGATGAGATTAGACTGTCCAGGAAGCAGATTCAACTGAAGATGACTGGACATGTGGCGCGTGGGCGGGCAGGCGGGCGTCTCGTGTGCGTCATGTGATCGCAGTGAATGCAGGCGGGGTTTTTAGGGGAGGGAAGAGAAGTTTATTGGCCCCGGCCTCCTCTTGGCAGGCTTCAGAGGGGAATTCTGGAGAGTCTGAATGTTTTCACTTTACTGTGATGTGAAATTCTTGTTAAACGAACCGAGGCATTTGAGCAGCACACGTGTACACACACACACACACCATCATACACTGGGTGTGTGCATTACCGCAAACTCAAGGTAACTTCAGAGCCTGGGAAAGAGACGTGACTGTTTTCATAATCACTAGTCCATCACTGACGAGCTTCCATGTTGGCGGAGACTCTTCATAACTTTGACATTAAGACACATGAAGACGTGAAACTCTGACGTTTCCGCAACAACTGAAAGCCTCACCTTCCTCCCCACATACACAGGGATGCCGATGATCATGGCGGGGATGGCGATGCCTGCGATGAGCGCGATGCCGACGGGGGCGCCCACCAGCGTTCCCAGCTGCCACAGGATCTTCTTCTTCCTGCTCCATGGCTTCTTTCCCCAGAAAGTACAGCCTGACGGGCTGAGAAACGACCACAACAGGAGATGAAACTCACTGAAATGGGCCAGACGTGTGTGTGTGTGTGTGTGTGTGGACTGACCTCAGGTAGTGCAGGTCTGAGATCTCCTTCATGCAGAGCCAGCAGAACTCGCAGCCGCACACGGCGCAGGTCATGTGGTTGCAGCTGCCGTCGTTCATCTTGATGATGTACGCGGCGCAGCGCGGACACGGCTTGATGTCGTCAGCTGAGAGAAACAAGGGGAGGCAGAACATTTCACACCTTTCAGGTTGAGGAAACAAATCCACATCAGCGCTGAGGACGCAGGTAGAAGCTGAAAGCAGCTTTCAAACACTGTCAAAGTGAGTCTAGATTCCCATGAAAGCCTGGATAAAGAGATGAAGACGCCACAGTTGCATCTTCACCTCCCAATCTCTCTTCATTAAACCCTTTAAACAACTCACTCACTTCAGCTCCACATGCAGCTTTCATGCTTTTAGATGCTATCGAGACAATGTGACCAACTAAATGAAACGTAGCAGCAGAAGAATTTACAAAGCATCTAATTATGGGGGGCAAAATGCTCATAAACACAGAAGTTCCCTCTGGTTTTGTGATTAAATGGTGATATTTAAGAGAAAATATATCACTGAACGTATTAACAGAGCTGCTCTCAGCTTGTAAAAGTGAAAAATGGAAACTTTTCTGACTAACTTGAAGATTTGCTGAAGGAAAGAAGTGGGGAAAAAAAGAGGTTGACATCATTTTGAGGAGAGTAAACTTGACGTGTTCATTATGAAACTGCGGCAGGAGCAATTAGCTTTGGTGATGAAGAGACTGTTTGTTGGTGTTGCTGAGGAACATAAAACCTGACTGAAGATGTTTCACAAGAGGTTTTTCTCCTTGAAAAATACAAACAAACCAATATGTTCGATATGAGACACAGAATTTTGTCAAACATTATGTAAGTTCATTAGCCTTCAGGGAGCTCTGCTGGAAAAACGTCACTCTGTAAAACTAAAAATAAAATGTGAACAGCCATCTGTCTGCAGTACGGACACACGGATCATCCACATGTTTTCTGAGCCTGTAAAAAAGTGACACAACTTAAGAAGAATGTGAACCGTGGCGACAGTTATGTGATGTTTTTAAATTCGGAATGAGTTATTCACAATAAGTAATTTGGAACTTAAGTATTATTTTTCATGTCTACATAGGAATACTAACTCTGAATTGAGGTTTACATGGAAAACAGGGTTTTTTCATCTTTATTCAATTCAGCTTAAGGTCTGGGGGAAGGGAAGGTTTTGATTGGATGAGGCAGACGTGACGCATTCATGTCTACTGGAAGAAAACAAACTCCACTTCCTGTGTTTTGTCTTCCTTTCCCGATTAACCTTGATGCTGCAGCTTTAAATAGGTCCTCATTTTCATGCATGTGAATGCTGCAGCACTTCATGAGTGATGCAGCAGAGTGTGTGTGTGTGTGTGTGTGTGTGTGTGTGTGTGTGTGTGTGTGTGTGTGTGTGTGTGTGTGTGTGTGTGATGACTTCACACACCTGCAGCACCGCTCTCTTGGCTGAAGCTGAGCGAGGACGAGCGCACCGTCCTCAGGCGGAGGCTCTGGGCTCTCTGCTGCCGCGCTGCATCGCAGGTCTGGTTGGGATGCCACAGCTGCTTACAGTGGTAACAGAACTCCGTGCCGCAGCCCTCCCTGCCGCACGTGATCTTTGGACAGCTGGCGCACCCGAACGCTATCACTGCGTACCTGGAAGGAGACGGAGCCACGACAGGATTAATGTGGGAAGAAATCGTGCAAATAAGGGAACGGCCTTCACAGACGTAATGAAAAAAATGTTGATTTTTCTCAAGAATGACACTCTTCCACACTAAAACCAAGAGAAAATGGGTTATTTTTGTTGTCCAGGTAATGAAAAGGAACTGCAGCTGCTGGCCTGTGATCTCAAACTGTCTAAAGTTGCTGCGGACGAGGAAACATTGCACCGCAGTGACAATGACTGAGGGTCATTATGAAAGCCTACTGCAGCCACCTGCACAGGACTATAGTGGACTTTAATGAAATAATGTGTGTCACGATATCAAAGGTAATCATTTAACTGAAACAGCTGCAACTAAAGCCAGCCTCATCGCTTACTCATCATGTTCTCGTCTGAATTTTTCCCAGGCTGCCAGCTCTTGCTGCTGTGGTTGCTACGCTGCCTGGTGCGCAGAAACACCAAAACCTGTGACCCATTAGGTTCAAGCATGAGGAGTGAGGGAATGTCGGGGCAGCGGACGCAATCTAATGGGTCGCAGATATTACTGCGGCAGCCTTTACTTTGATCGGCTCGTATCTGTTGTAAACAATGCAAAGGCGGCGTTGCTGGGCGACAGTGGCGCTGCTGAATGAAAGGTGTGATAACACGGAGACGAAATCCCCTTCAAGTTATGTCATCGCTCAATAAACGCAGCAACCCCTAAAGTGTGAGAGACGACCGTCAGCTATGTGAAAGTAGACCACGATCGCCTTTATTAAGCTTTTTAGCAGCGGTGGACAACGTGTCCCAGGATGATGCTTTACATGAACAATCATAAAATTGTTAAGGTCAAACATCAATGTTCAATAGAAAAATGTACAAATGCACAGTTAGTGGTGTTCCGTCCTAATTCTTACAAAAGCTCCATAAAATGCCCGACGCTCATCTGAACAAGCGACTTCTGTGTGATTATACAAGTGTAAATGAGTGAGGTGTGAGCCAGCTTCTTCCATCTGCTGCCACTCTGGCTCAGAAAACGCTTCATCTCCTACAGTTCTGTGTGTTGATGCGACACAGCACGATGCGGTGAACCCTGATGCCTCTGGCAGGTTGATGTCAGGTGTGACGCCATGCACGATGCTGAAGTCTCGCATTCAATCGACACGGGGCCTTCGCTTCTCTTCAAGGAGCTCAATCGTGCCGATTGTTTCATGCTGTGAACAGCACCTCAGCCAGGCGGAGAGGGTTTGAACAATACATTAAATATGACCTGAGGTCACCACAGCACAGGAAAGTACATCTGTTTGAAGGTGGCCGCTGTTCAGTCCTGGCTGGCCACCATCCTGGGGAAACCCTGGATGTGGAGCATGACGTAGTCTCCCAGTCTCTTGGGGACTGACCCACAGATTGAGTTTCAATCACAGAAGAGTCTGGGAGACTTCCTCCAGCATGGATCAGTTTACTCTGCTGAGACTGGTCAGGACTCTCACAGACTCGCCGGCCCTCTTTAAACCATCCTCGGTGAACCACCGGTGAAAAACACTCCGCAGACTACAAACTGTGGACAGCACAGAGAGGGACACATTTGTCTTAAGGCTACTTTGTGGTGTGCCGTTGATTATGAAGTAGACCGCAATAACTGCCAGACGGTCTTTCAGATGTTCACAAACTCCCCGACCTGCTCATCATGAGGCCCCCCAGATAAATCAGTCACCAGGCACAGACCCTTGGTTACAGCCCCCTAAACAAATCAGTTTCAGTTCCATCATGTGTTTTATTTATTTATTTTAAATAGGAGCTTTTAGCATTTCTGAAGACGTCTCCCAGAAAACATTTGCATGATGACTCGCTAGCCACAGCCCCGGCGGTGCAGGAGAGAAGGACACGCAAGCGGAAAGGACGGAGCGGAGAGAGGAGGCTGCAGAGAAATGGAAAAACTGAAACAGAAGGACAATGCAGCTTCCTGTGAACCGCTGGATGATAAAAATACGGGCTTTGTGCATGAGCCATGCACATGTGAGGTCCACAAAGACGCACTCAGACCGGGAAGGGGAGGGTGGGTGAGGGGGGGGGGGGGCTAATGCTGAGGAGAATAATAGATGACTCACTTAACGTAAGACGAGAGCAAACACTACAAGCTCGGGTTAGAACCAACAGCTGTTCCACGTTCACGTGCAGAGCAGGTCTGATAGGCTGCGACTGTGCTCCGGCTCTGTGAGCCTGAGGTGGAACCAGGAGAGTTCCGCCTCTCTGACTGCTGCCGCTGTCAGCTAAAGACAGCGTGTCAGGTGGTACCAAGGCCCAGCGCGCTGAAAGCACAGAAAGACAACTGACGACAGTGAAACGCCGTGGCAGGACGAGCCGGATCAGACATTAACCCTTTCACCCTGCTGTAACACACTGCTCTCTCGTCAAAACCACATCACGAGTGGATGTGTCGACGTGACACTATAATTCAAACGAATAATGACAGGTGATCACAAAAGACTGCGTGCAATTTCAACTTCAGGTCGTGTGGAGCTATTTCAAACCAGATTGCTCTGCATAATCTTAAGAAACTGATTTGAAGCATGGTCCACTCCAGGTGGTACAACTATTATAAAGCTCCACTCAGGAAAGCAAAGCTCATCTAAGAGTTGTTTTTTGTGCAACGGCTACTTCAGATACACTGAAAGCTCTAATTCTCTGAACAATAAAACAGTTTACAGGCTGCAGATACCTTTTGCTACTATTCTGGCCAAGGGTACAAAACAGGACATCCCAGAAAACAAAACAAAACAAGCAGCGGGCCAACGTTTGAAGGTTACGATGGCTTCAGAACACAGCGCAAACACCACCTCAAGAAAGTCAGAAGGGACAGGGTTTTTTATAGCCAGCTGACCTCAAACAATTCCTGGAAGAAAGAGGAACAGCCAAGAGAGAGAGAGAGAGAGAGACTGAGACTGAGGGAGAACAAAGGCAAAGAGAGTTTACCAACCAGATAAAAAGAGGCTCTTGGGGAACTCTGCTCAAGAATGAATCAAAACACGTAAATAAGTTGACCAACAGCAGCCTCTGTGTCTGAGAACTTCTCTGGTTTAACTATGCTGTCTGTAGCAAAGTGTTACCTCGCAGTTGTGAGAGCGTGCACTAATGAAGAGCGAGCAGGAAGAGAACGGCAGCCAGTTTCACACAGACGAGCTGCTGATGTTATCTGTCAGAGTCCGTCACCATTTGACCTGTGGGGTCTATAAAGACCACAGTAGTGACAGAGTGTGTGTGACTGTGTGTGAGTGTGTGTGTGTGTGTGTGTGTGTGTGTGTGTGTGTGTGTGTAGGCCACTCCACTTAAACTCACATTGGAACAAAGGCAACTGCCAAACGTGCACATACTGGACAAAGCACTACATTTGATAATGAGGTGAAATCAGTGGCAGCAGGGCTCCTGTGCCTGTGAATCTGGGACTCACCCGCAGTCCGGCGCGGGGCACCAGCGGCAGTCTGGGTCGGCCACCAGCCACCTCCTCAGCATGAACTCCTCGTACTTCTCCATGAGCGCGTGGTCGCCCAGGATCATGCGGATGTCGTGGGGGTTGAAGCGCTCCGAGCACTCGGGGCAGCTGATGTTGACGCGCGACTCTGAGATCTCGATGCGCAGGTACTGGCGCAGGCAGTCGATGCAGGAGCGGTGGTGACAGGTCATGATGTCGGGGAAGTTCTCCCTGGAGTGTCGCAGAAGGCACAGCGGGCACTCCAGGAGCTCTGCCCCCGCCCCCGCCTTGGAGGAGGACGAGGAGGTGGAGGATGAAGGCCCTGCGGCGGATGAGGTGGAGGCAGAAGCAGCAGCGGTGGAGGCGGAGGCGGCCCCGGCCGCAGAAAAGAAGGCAGAGTTCTTGTCGTTGCACATCTCGGAGTGGATGCTCTCGATACTGGCGATCCCATCCACCCCCCCGAGCCCCCCGAGCCCAGGGAGCTGGAGCTCCCGGGACCTCTGGCGACCTGATTTGGACTCACGTCCCCGCCGTCTGAAAAAGGAGGCCAGGGAGAGGCGCCTCTTCTTGGGAGCCTTCTTCACAGACGGCAGGGAGATGGAGGAGGCGGTGGACTGCAGGTCCCGGTCGGAACCCATCACCCCGCCGCCGCCTCGGCCCATCGCCTGGGGCTTCTGCTGGCTCATCTCTCCCGGAGGAGGGGAGGGATGGGCCAGCGGGGAGCCGGGGTTGGGCAGCCTGTCTCGTGCATGTGCGGACAGGTCCGGGAGCTGGATGGGGCTGGGAGAGGGGGTGAGGTGGTGGATGGGGGAGGGGGACGGGGGGAGGGGGAGGGGGGACAGGGCTCCAGAGGGCCCGTCTGCGTTTAAGACATGATGGCTTCTCCTGATCAACCTCGTCGTCACATCTAATAGCCTGATTTTGGCGGAGGGGTGGGAGCTGCGTGCTGAGAAACTGCAACAGAACCTGAAGAGAAGAGGACAGAAAAAGAAACAAAGACACGTTAGTCTGAGCCAAGCTAGTGATCACACCCAGAAACCACAGCGAACCAAGATACAAAGAGACAAAAAGGAGCCTGAGCTGAGTCAACTCTTACATTTCAAAAGTGCAACGGCCCTCCAACATTTCTGTGAACGTTATCAACCAGCAACGCAGCATGTGACCAGTTGGGCAATGAAAGATCTGTGAGTTTGTTCCTTAATTGTCGAAATCCTTTGAATAGGATAGCCGAGCCCTAACCTCAGTGATGTGATGTTTTCAAAATGCAGTTTTCAACCAGTTCAGAATCCTCAAGTGATGCAATGTGAGAGACAAATCATTCCGGTTCGGTAGACACAAAACTGCTGATAGTGTTCTCTATGCAGACAAAACCTGATGATGCCCATGAAGGCCAGCTTCTCATGTCGTTAAATACTATAGGGTTTAAGAAAAGAGCCTGTTCAGCCATTTCATATTATCATAAATATTTTGTTTTCAGTCAAGGCTCCAGACTGTGAAGTTATACGACACAGAGCAGCAGTTCAGAGCACTCGCTACTTGTTGGCATTTCGCTCAGCTGCCGTCACATCTGGTAAAGGGCAGGTTTGCATTGCTGATCAAAGGATCAGTCAGAGATCTGAGAAGCGAGGAAAGAAGGCTGACAATCCCGCTCTACACAGACAGAGCTCTGATCTCCCTGCAAGATCAACGGCGACGAGCCTTTTCCCCCAAACTGGCACGGCGGAGCGCGGAGGGGTTTTACCCAGGTTCGCTGGTTTCTGACGCATCGAGCAATTACACAGCCGAGGCTGGAGATCACAGTCAGGACTCTAACTCCACATGAAATGACTGAGAGCTGCAGTAAACTATCTTAATAGAAATCTGAGGATGATTATTATAGCTAAGTGAATCATCACAGGATATGAGGAAGTTCAAAAGGAATGGTCTCTGACACACACACATGCACACACAGTGAATAAAGATTCACTGCAGCAGAATAGATGATACTGTAAAGCATACAGGTTTCCATAACCCTGTAACATCTTTCAATCATACTGTCCAGCTCTGAAAGAATCAAACATGGGTTGGTGTCAGTTGAAGCACTACTCGGTAGAGACGGTCATGCGAGCCAGTACAAACAACACACCTATTATGAAGAGATAGAGATAAGGACTGTCTATGAATGCGGGGCTTTCAGTGCTGACAGGACATTGCAGGCTGGATCTGCTAATTTCACAATTTCCTGTATGACAAAATCTGATTACCTCTGCGAGATCTCCATTTCCAAGAATTTTTTTTTTGCGTCTAGTCACTTGGTTGGGATCTGAGCCGGGCTAATCAGTGTACTGTGCTCCTGAGAATTTCACACATAGTGAGCATGTGAGAGAAACAGAAGAGAGGAGCACAGACAGTACAGCTGCAGAGGCAAGCCAAGCTACAACACCGCTAATAAGACAGTTTCACGATCATATCTACGGCTGAGCTGTAACTCAGGGATGCACTGATGATAACACTACTTCACAGACCAAGTTTTGACGCTGGGCACTTTCCCACACTGATATGAGTGCTGAATATTATGAGTACACATAATTCTTCATAACACTATTCTTGAAAGTTAGTTTTTCTCAAACATACCATCACCACACACATCACTGAGATCTAACCGCAGCTGTCAGACTCCCTTCGCGGCTGTGACTTCTTGACCCGTTGCCGCCAACGTATCGAGTATAGTTTGATGAATGAAGTCGAACACAAACCCCTGACATGACACTTCACCCAGAAAAGAACCAGTTTTACTGAGCCTTTCTTGTGAGAACTTTCTGCTGGGCTTGATTTAATCTGCACAACCTGACACGGCTTGTGTCAGAAATAGATCTGCTGTGAATCAGCTTCGGCGTGAAGCGCCGAGCCACTTCTGGTGGAAACAACAACTGCGCGGTTGATTTATATCAGGCAAATGTGACATTTACGATCACTTGGCATAAACCTCGAGACACTTCACATCTTCTTCACTCAACATTACTGAGAGGAATAAAACACTATTGTTCATCCCTTCATCTGAGAATATATCAGCAGAGAGATAATAACCACAAGCATAATGCATTAGGTTTTACTTTTATTGCTTTTCATCCCAAAGGACCAATGCACGTTGCTTTTCCGTGACTGATTAGCTGCTCCCACACGATACTGCTCTGCCACGGATTAAAACTTCTCATAAAGATGTGCTTTACAATATGTATGTTAATTGAGCATCATAATCATTGTCCCAACATGATTTCTCAAACAGGCTAAATGTTCTACACACTGATCAACTTAAACATGTGAAAACCACCTGTCAGTGCACCAGAACGACACATTTATCTGTAGAACAACAACAGTTCTCTCAGAAACATCGCACACACAGTGAAGAGTGTTGAATGTAGTGTTACTCCACTCTCCGACATTGCCGACTGCTCTGCCATTTCCTCTTTGTGACGATAAACAGGCCACATGTCACACGGACCCGAAACAAGCTGCAATCTAAGTAGTTTGTTACGTTCCTCTGTGTTATTCAGTGTAATTCGATATGTCAGACATGAGTGACAGCCCACCAAACAGTGTAAAACCAAGCGTTAGCTGAAAAAAAAAAATTAAACGAGTGTTCAGCTTTGGACCAGAATTTGCAACAGTGTGTGGAGACTGCAGGCTCCGCGATGCTACATCTGCGCCGTGCTTTGTGTTTCTGGGAGCGGTGCTGATGGGGGCGGAGGAAGAATGTCTGTTATTTTAGGAGAGCAGTGCTACTGAGCGCTGAACATTAAATGTGTGTGCATGTCTCTTCTGTTTTCTTTGTTTTTTTTTAAATCTGCATTTGGTTCCACCTTAGTAATGAATCAAGTCGTAGAAATCAATGCAGAGCAGCGCCGAGGGACACACACATACACACACCCATAATACAGACATGAGCAAGAAATCCACCAAGGAGGCTCTCTCACACACACCTCGAAGACGTACCGAAAGTGCGGTACAACTGAACCTCGACAAATCTGTCAATCTGCTCCAGGAACTTCAAAAGCAGCACTGAGCACAGCAACCGAAACCACTGACACACAAGCTGCTGCTCCACTCAGCAGTATCCTTCTTTCTGTCTGCGCTCATTCACACACAAGAGACGGCGAGGGACCGTCGTCCACTGCCTGTTCCACGGCTGTGACCACAGGGGAAGGCGCTCAGGTTTCCCATGGTGGATACATTTATTTTCCTCTCTTGCCCCGAGTCTGCATCCATGTTAATATTTTCCATCAGCTATATTTAAGTGAGTGTTCTTGCTTGTTTAAACACATTTTAATTTAGGGGCCACGTCCAGCCAATTTCAATTGTTTGTGGCAAGTCTTAGGATTTTTTTTCTTTCTTTTTTGAAAAACAGTTTACTTTGAAAAATTTTAAGTTTGTTTAGTGGCTTTGTGGGCCAGATTAGAGTCTCTTGTCTGAAGGTTTTGGTCCACGGGCCTTATGTTTCACAAGCCTGCTCCAAAATATGGATGCTCAAATTATGAAGGTCTGCGGAGAAAATTCATGAAAAGTTTTTGAAAATCAAGTCAATTGGTACAATAGCTAATATTATCAAATGTATATAAACATGAATTAGTACATGTTTTGAGTATCCCAGTGGGACTCAGGATGTTTTCCTGAGAGATTGAAACTTGGAAATACCGATGCAACAAACCTTTAAAACGTTTGTTATAATGAGGCAATCCGCATAGAACTGGGAAATAATGGCTCGAAAAGACACTGTAAGCAATAAAAAGGAAAACACAAGTAGTTTTTTTTCCTTCAAAGTGGCTACAGCCCAAAAGCACTAACGTTAAGTGCACTGTGCTGTCAGGGGAGATGTAAGGTTGCCGTGTGTAGTAAACCGACTGTCGGAGGCTAATCGCCTTCAGTCAACCATGAAAACGCGACGGTACGGCAGGTGCTTCATCCTGCCCTTGACGTCTGTCACAAAGCAACACTGCATCTAAATCAGCCGAGGACTGACTGTCCCCCGCTTATCTGCTCAGAGCAGATAGCCGTGTGAGCGTGACTGTGATGAGAGGACTGATGAGGCACAGCGAGTCGGCCAGCTGTGTCATCTGGAGGTGCAGGCCGGGTCTCAGACAAAAAAAAAGACGAAACGCCGCTGTCAGCTCGATGCAAGCTGCAGGCTGTGGTCAGCAGGAGAGGCATTTCTCTGCCACTGTGCCACTTTAAGTACATTAACACAAATCTGCCCAATCTCCCAACCGCGGAAAAGAGGCTTCGAGACAGCAAAGTGGCAAAGACTGTTCACACACTCGACAAAAACAGAAGGAGGGGAAAAAAAGGAGGAAGAGTAATCATGGAGGGAGAGGAACACGGCCAAAAGGTGCTGAGGAGCGTGTGAAGAAACTTCTCCCACAAACTCAGACCCACTCAGTGATTTAGCAGCTTTTAACTGCAGAACAGTTCCCCTCAGATCTGTTTACATTTACCATGGGAGGAAGCGAGCCGAGCCACTGAAAAAAAATTAAAAAGACTGAAGAGAAAGCAAACACATCAGCTCTGCATTCCCCAGACCTCCCAAAAAACGGGGGGTTTGTGTTACTTCTAGGAACTTCAAACAAGCACCTTGCAGTAGAGACATCTTGAAATGTTCAATCCCGAGCTTGGGATCAAACTTAATGGTTGAAATTTTATCCGATGGGCTGCATCGAAAACCTCATATTTAAAACAGATGAGTCCATCTCTCCTCCTGTGTCTAATTTGCTAATTCCATATTTGAATGAGCAAAGAAAAAGAAAGGACCTGGTTGCTGTGTTGTAAACAATCCACGTTATTATTTCAGAGGTCAATGAGTCAGGAAGTTGCTTTTGCAGAGCTAGCATGACAAACAAGCAACTAATAGCGAACATTATGTTCGTCACAGCGGTCATCGTAGCGCAGATAAATTCAGTTTGTATATTGGTATTGTGTGCAACAACAACAATCCAAGTCGGATATTCACTACTGAGGAGGATGATAAGAGAAATGTGATATTCATAGGATTTTCATGACATAATTAAACCATGAAGTAATAACCAGTTGGCCAAATTCAAATGATGGAAATGTTTTGCGGAAATATTAGAAATTGATCACAAAATACACTGTCTGCTTGGAAACTAATTCAAAGGTTGAAAAGACAGCCGTTCAAATGTTTTCTTTATTTTTTTTTAAGAGCATGATTATGTACTACATCCTTGATAGCAAAGTCTGTTCCTCAGCTATCTGCTTGTGTTATTTGCTCTGAAATCAACTCAAAGCAAAACAAAAAGCGGCGTCCTGAATGTGAATGGTTTCAGTGGAGATGACCCACAGCCTTCAGGAGACCAAACAGTCAAGATATTGTTGAGGCCGACTCAGAAATGGCTCACGACAGAAACGGGGAGCAGCAGTTTGACCACTACTGTATGAATGTCAGTCAAGAGGACCACCTGGCGCCAAAACCGGTGTGAGATTGACGAAAAATGAAAACATTAAAAAAAAAAAAAAAATGTCAATGGGTTCTGCGGCGAGTTCCGTGTGAGGAAGCAGAAGAACAACAAACTGCAAGAGCATAGAGAAAGATGAGAGGTGGCCAACGTGCCAGATCCTTCCTTGGGGACAGAGTTCATTAGACATTCCAGAGAAAAGAGCGCAGATACAGCACTGACCTTGGCTGTCCTGGTGCAGCCTGGGAGAGTACAGCTTCCATGAAACACACGCCGAGAACCCCGCTGCATTAAACTTGTAAACGTAACGCAGATTTCCTGCAGCAGTGATTCAGGATTTTCCCATGTGAGGAATACCTCTCGGTCGACATGAATGTGGAAATATAACTGAATTATTGACCAAACCCTGGCCCCTAAGCTGCATATCTCTCACTGCACAGACTTCAGTTTATTCAACAACTTTCGAGTTCTTCCTTCCTTTGGTGGAAATTCAATGAGAAAATTCAAAAGCATATTACTTTCTCCCTACGTTTTACATTCAAGACCCCACATGGAGAATGCTATAATACAAGCAAGAAGCAACAAACCGGTCTACGGTTTCTGTCGTGATGGGAGCCCGTTTGCCTCACGACTTGTCTATTCTAATATTTACACTGCAAATACACAAAAACCATCCACTAAAAACACGCAAAATAAAAATTACAGTAGCCGCAGACTCAAGAAGCATAATGCAGGTATCTGTTTTCTTGTTACTCTCAAGGAAGCATCTTCAATCTAAGAATCATACAATGAGGATAAACTAATAATCTTAAGGAGCAGAAGATTCTGAAACCATCACCACCAGTACCTGCCAAGCAAGTACTCTGACTTTCTTTGTGTGTAAATGAAGTTGCTCTTTCAGCCAGGTGATTATCTTTGGAGCCCTGGAATTTAACACAGTTTCAGTTTGACTCTTTGACAGACACACCTTCAGTTCAGAAAAACAGAACGGAGCTCAGGAATTTCAGACGTTTCCATGACGTTTGAAGTGAAAACAAAACCTTTTTGCGCTTTCGTTTCAGAAAAGGTTTGCATTTACAAGGCGACATTTTGCCAATTATGTCATTTACATGAAATGCAAGATGTCAGTTTTGTCATCGTGGTGACTGTCCATCTACTGGCATATGTGCAGATCAAAGATTACAGCAGTGGTGCACGTTCACAGTAGCAGCGTTTTCACACGGATGCAGAGTTGAACATTTTTGAAAAGCACCACCATTTTCGTTGTCTAAGAACAGATTTGATATGACTGCTGGTTTTGCATAATCAGTCAAAGTTGTCTGATTGGTGTTATGGACTTTAACCACCAATTCATTGCCAATTCACTTTAAGTAAAGGTAGTTGACCAGCAAACATTTCTTCAATTATCACTTCAGTATTCTTCACAAAAGCGCTCAGTCCTGACAGGGCGCCGCGGATTATCAAAACCTTTGAAGGAAAAAACTAAAAGCCTTTGACAATATGTAGACACACCCAACACATTTTACCATAAAATAAACTAACAGATCCCTTGAAAGGCTCTTGAAACATTTCCATTGAGTAGTTCTCCAGCCCTGTTGATACACTAGTTAAACATACACCTCATCAGACCACCTCTAAGCTGAAAGGAAGCCATAGAGGACAAACCTCTCCCAAACTTACATCGTCCATTAGAGGCACGCCCGCACCTCTCCTCAGGCTAACAAAAAGAGCAGAGGACCACCCTGGGTGACTCAGCAGCGCAGAAGAATGCCAGTCATTCCACTCAGCGGATGATTACATCTTGGTCTAAACTTAGCCGTCACAAACCCGCTCCTGAGCCGTGTTACTATAAACAGTAAGCAGGGTGTGTGGGGTGACATGTGAGGAGGGCCAGGAAAACTAACCACAAACAAACCGCCAGGTCTCTGCCGCCGGCTTTCCAACATGTGATGCTTCCACACCGCAGTACGCTGGACACTGCACAACAGAGGCGCAGCAATCACCAAAAGGAAGAGCCAAGTACAAGAGGAATTTGCAGATGAGCATCAGAGCTGACAGGACTGGAACTACAGGTTATGTTCAAGCAGTGCGCTCAGTCAAACAGGACCTGGAAAACAAGCAGCGGCTGAGCTGGTCTAGTGGGCCAGTCGCCATCACTTCGGCTACATTCCTGTCCTGCCTGTCTCCTGTGTAATGCTGCCTCTGTGCACATTCCTGGGCCTCTGCGGGGCTGGGGACAGTCGATGAATAAGCGAGGGCTTCTGCTGGCTCGTGAACGGACGCAGAGCGACCTGCTGGCAGCCAAGCAGAGCCACTATTGACAGATGTGCGATGGAGTCAAACAGTGACCCTCCCTATTCACCGCTCCGTGAAGCATGCGGAAAACAGGGGGTTCATCAGTGGCTGTACTTAGTATACCACAGGACACTAAAACATTAAAAAAAAAATGGTCAGGATGATAATACAATGCTTCTTAGTGAGGATTACATCCAGCACATGCAAATTTAAAAAAAAAAAAAACACTCTACATATAATACATGACAACAAGTTATTGAGGCATTGTGTTTAAAGTCCGACTCCAATGCACATAAAGAATTAAGAAGCAGTGCAAATTACACTAACAGCAGTGTGAACAGTGAAGGCATTGTTGAATTTACAAAGAGAGGCAGAGCCAGCCGACAGAGAGAAGAAAAGGAAAAGTTTCCAACCCCAACAAAGCCAGTACAGTCTCCAGCTGTCCCCCTCCTCTCAGACTTCCCCTTCATTCCTCCCCCACTTCACTGGAGAGCAGGCGAACGGGGAAGTGAGGTAAGCATCCTGGCATTCCTGCTCAGCTGAGAGAGCAAGGAGCTCAGGAACAGGGTGTGAATTAGCAAGGAATTAACCAGCACACTGCAAGATGGTGATATGTTTAGTACAGTAGCACACAGAGTACTTCCTTTAACCAGATGTGAGGCAGGACAATGGCATAATAAAATCGACACTTGAACGGACGTGTGACTATATTGTCAACAACACATACGTTGAAGAAAACATCAATTGCTCTCAGAACATTGTTTTCAAGACTCTTCACACCTTCCATAAGTCCTTCTCTAATTCAGTTTCCTCAGCTGTCAACATTCTCTTTAGAAATCATGCAATCATATCTTAGCTGACGCAGACGGTTATGTCAAAACATGCCGAGCTGTAGATTTCACAACATCCTGAAATGGCAGGCAGTGTGCAACGCTACAAGCTGGCTTAAGATGTTAGATGTTTCTACATGTTTTGAGTCCCTGAGTAAGTCAGTGAAAAACTGGAACGTCTTGAGTGTGATACAGACTGGAATATGCAAGATCTACAGGTCGTATCTCCACATGTATTGAGTTGCTTGGTTTAGATGCATTTGCTCCTGAATGAACTCTGTAGGGGAGCTCATTTGCAATAAAATACCTGGGCAGCACTGCATTTCACCAGCTTTAAGCCCCATTTACATGAAAACAAAGGTTTTTTGCATTTTCATTTTAATAAAGCTTAGCATTTACGCAGTAATGTTCTGAAAATGATGTCCGTTTACACAGCAACAGCAGAAACACGGAAAATGATGTCGCCAGCATGCCAGCCTGAGTTAACATTGTTTTCATAATGAAACCACACATTCATGCTAAATAAGACAACAATATGCTATAAGCATCAACATGTGTGTGCACAGACAACGAAGTTTGATTTCTATTATAGTGACTGTCCCCAAAACAAAAACTCCCAAGAGTCAGGAGAATACAGACTGGGAGTGCGGTAGTAGTGTGGAGAAGAGGAGTCAAACTGGGCTAGGCAGACAAAGATGGTCCATCTCCAAAAGTCTTTCCAGTGTGTCACCTTCATACTGCGTGTAATTGTTCATACATCTAGGAGTCTGTGTGGGTGTGTGACAGGTAAGGAGAAAGCTTGCTCAAAAAGGTGTTGATCACATGTTTTTTGCTCTCGCTGACATTGCAAATCTACTGATGTGCCTATCCTGCATATGCATACTGCATTACTGCCACTTTGCAGCTCTGTTACGGATTGCTTCTACACTGCAGTATAAAAACAGACCCTTCTTCTATCTGGAACTACACTGCATTGTGGTTGGTTAGATTGCATTTAAAATGTTTTTGACCACAGAAAGTCGAGCAAATGCACATGAAAAACAGTCAAACCATTAGTGGAGATAGACAGATATCTTCTGTGACCACATCACATTCAGCATGAGAGTAAATGCATTAGTAAAGATTTACACTACGGAGATGAGCACAGCTGAGATATGTTTTCCAAAAATACATCTGCTTGAAAAAACTGCACGTACGTTCTCTTTCAGTCATGCAAAGAGCACTTTTACCACAGTGGTAGCAGTAAGTGTTCTTATCTGTGCAAAACTACATAAAAGACACTGTGCACGTTGGACAAACAGACGAATGATAACACCACATGTAGGTAAAGTCAGGTAAAGCTATGACTGGATGTGAGGCACACTTTGAAGCCAGGTATGACTGAGCACTAGTGCAGGATGAGACCTGTTAGGTTGACACATCCATGCAGGTCCTAATCAATACAAATGGTGAAGTGTGAACCCAGCCTTTACAGCTGTGTTTACTATTGAGCAAGGGAGGGGGATCGCACACAGGTCCTGACAAATATATACACACATGCACAGTTAATGACCTTTCGGAGGAACACACAGGTCTGGACAACATGCTGGAAAACTCAGAGGGTCCGCTGACACCCAAACAGAAGGCTGCTTCTTCTGCATGTAAAAGTAGTCGCTTCAAATTACTTCCATCCAGAAGTGGGCACTCCTTGTCCTGGAGGCTCACAACCTGCATGGTTTCGATGTGTCCCTGGTTGTAATGAGTGGATCCCTGGGTTTCTGCAGAGCTTCACTACCAAAGATTCGTTCGATTCGGGTGTGTAAAGAGAGAGAAGACAGTGGAAACAAAAAGCAGGCATGTGGCCTAGGAGTTTCCAACTTACCCTACAAAACTGTGCTTCCAACTCAAACTATACAATTTTACTAATGATACCATTACATATAATCGTACAGATGGATAGGGGCGGTGATTAGTCCTTAACTACCACTCTGAAGCTTAAACTATTACACTGCACATACCTGAGGGGTAGAAAGACATACAAGGTGAGGAGTGTGAGAGGAGTGCTTCAACAGAGATACACTGAAAGTAATGACTCCTCTCCAACACATTACGAATACACACCCCTACTGCGAAAACGAAACGAGGGCAAATGGAACAAGAAATGTTCAGGAAAAGGGTCAAATGAAAGGAATAATAAGTTAAGTAGCTGTTTTCTGAAAAAATAAGAAACATTACACTAATAGCGGTGTTAGCCACGGAGTTCACACAGTTTAATCTCAGTTTACACGCTCACTACGGTACATGTGTCCACACAGAAAACAGGGTACACGAAATCATCCAAATCTAATAAGAAAAGGCTCGATAGGTGCCAGTTTTCCTCCGTGAGGGTGAGACCCAGCCATCTCACCAAACTAACAAACACAGCGAGGGTTAGCAGCGGGCTAACGCGGCTAGCTGGGAGCGATGAGAACCTACCGTCTGTTGCTAAATGACACTTGTTCCGGAGACAGCAGCCAAAACAAGGCGTCCCGCTTATCCGAAAAAATGTTCCGCGATTACCAACGCCTGGCCTCGCTACCGTGGCCCGAGTTACTTCCCCGCTGGTGCCGCTGGTCTTCGGTCCCACCTATCCGTTCCGTTTTGAGCGACAACAGCCTCCACAGAGCTTCGTTGTTCGCCGCTCGCGTTCTGGAGCTCACGTCGGCTAGATATCGCGAGATTTGGAGCGAACTTTCTCAGGCAGCTTCTGCTCCCATCCAACTCAGAGCTGCTGTCGTGTCTTTCCTCGTTATTTTTAATGCCTGTATGTCAGAAATTTATAGAAAAGAAACATAAATGAACACACGTGGAAAAAAATAGAGGGAGAAAATGCAACGCTGAACATAATGACATAAATATGACAGGGAATAAAAAAAGTGTCAATGAATAAATAAATAAATAAATAAATAAATAAATAAATAAATAAATAAATAAATCAAATGAAAATAAATTATTAAAATGAAATACAAAAATATATAATTTGGAGAAAAGAAAATGTGAAAGTAAACAAAATAAATACAACTCCCTCTGTGGTTAATGAAGTATTTCTGTAACCCTTTACTTGAAGCATACCTGTATAACGCATTATAAGTACATTTATAAAGCATTATAATGCCATTATAGCACTGTATAACTATAGTTATAAAAACTTATAAATGATCACAATGCTTTATAACCCACTATAGCATAGGGTTAGGGTTAGGATTAGGGTTACGCACCAGGTCCTGGCCATAATTGATGTTATAAAGTAAAGTGTTACAAGTATTTCTATTATATTCTAGTAGTAGTAGTAGTGTTAGTATTGTTGTTGACAATTTTTTTTGCATCAAACAACCTCCTCAGGGACATTTGACAAACCACACCACCTTGTAGATCACAGTGAAATCATTACCATTATCCAGAGCTCTGTTAAATCATCTTGTGTGACACAGAGCAGCTCACAACCTTCCTCCTCAGTGCCTGAACATCTCCCTGGATCGTGGAATGAGGGCAGCACGCACTTCCTCAGAAGACAACAGCAGATGATGAATGTCAAAGGTTTAATTAAAACCCTTTCCTCTTGCCACTCACAGATCATCTTCTAATTACCTGCAAATTATTTGTGACCTCTGATTCTAATAGGATGGATTTTAAGAGTTATAACTGAGGGGGGTAATTAATTCTTCCATGTGAGGCTTTAGTTTTTGATTATGTAAAGCCGGAAAATGAACACAAGAGGGTGATTTTATACAGAAATCCATTACAAATGTCATTATCATTAATCAGCTTCAGTTTCAAAAATAATGCACCATCAAACGGTCCAAATGAGTTGTCATGATATGACTTTCATACTGTTGCACGTGACTGAAGCAACATGAAAGTCGTTGATGGACTGTGAGAAAGGGCAGCTTCAGAAAGACAAACCTAACCCAAGCCAGGGAGGATGACACGACAGTTCCCAGTGTGTTTATGATCATTTACAGAGACAAAGAGGAAGTGACGAATGAGTCCTCGGAATTTACAGCCCTCATTATTACCGCCGCTCTTGCTGTCAGTGACGTCTTTGAAGCACTCTGTTTACTTGAAGCACGTATTCCTCACTGAAAAAACCTAATTAGGAAGGAAAAGCCAAACAAAACAAGCGGGAGACTGAAACAGACTGGAAAACATGTGATACCAGGAATCTAGGGTAAGCTGAAAGGGTTTTTTCACCATTAGGTGTAGGTCAGAGTGGGTTCAAAATCCACCTACATGCTGAACATTCTGTATTTGCCAAAGAGTCCGAGTTTCACAAACAGGTTACACAACAGCTCCATCCACAAAATGAAAAAGCAAGAGTATAGGCAAAGACTGTCTGAGAACTGAAGGCACAAATAGTGCCTGAAATAGAGAAAATGAACTGAACTGAAAATCCTCCTTCTGTGAACCATAAACAGACACGAATAAACATCACGG
Source organism: Salarias fasciatus (assembly GCF_902148845.1). Lineage (NCBI taxonomy): Eukaryota > Metazoa > Chordata > Actinopteri > Blenniiformes > Blenniidae > Salarias > Salarias fasciatus. The sequence goes on from NC_043755.1 coordinate 22,593,954, forward strand.
GAGCCAAAGCTGCATAATCCCAGAAAAAAAATCCCCCATGGAAAGATGCTTTGTTGGGTCACGTACATTTAGAAGTTGTGAAATATATTTGTCATCCGGTCCCGTTTACGGCAAACAAACCGGTGGATCCTTCTGGAGTCTGATGGGAGAAACTAGTTCATGTCAGAGTGCTGAATGGTGCCGGTAACCACTCAGTCAAAATCAAATGATTATTATTGGCAAGCAGGCTGTGTCAATGTTTGTCTGAACCGCCACCCATCCAGCCATTTCCACACCACTTTGTCCTCCTGAAGGCTGGGTGGTGCTGCTGGAGTCCAGGCAAACGGCGACACACACTCATGTCAGCAGCTACAAATTTAGACACACCAAACACTTCTGCCTGCTCTTACTTCTCAGAGAGTCAATACTTGGCTCTGAGTTGAGGGGAATCCTTACCAAAGACCAGAAGTGAAACAGAAAGGACGTTTCAGGTTCTTGATTGTCAACAACTCGCCGCTGAAAAGAGGTCGTCCTACCAGTTTAGCAGCTCTGAGGATTTTCCACACAGACGGACCAATTTGCAGAGATTGACTGTGGGTTCTAACTTCCTGCTGCAGTGGATCATCAGTTCAGTTTCATCCAGTAGGAACAATAATTTATAAATTTCTGCCCTCTAAGGTCACAGTTGATAAAACAACCAGGTTGAAAGAAATCAGTGCAGAACAATTTCAGTTTAATTCATTCAATCAATCATATGTTCCTCATAATTTGAGGTGAAAAACATGAAGGAAAGCTTTAATTCACTGACTTTGGCTTTAGAAGTCTGTAATTTAAAAGAAGTTTGCTATAAACTAATAGTGAATGGTGAATTGAAAAAAAAAATAAATCAGTATCATCTATTTCATTTCAGAAAAAAAAAAAAAAAAAGTTCCAAAGATGTTGTGATCCAAGATGGCAGCCCGGACTGGAGAACATGAGAGGAAGTGGCCATGGCTGGGAGCACCGCTGCCTCCTCTGTTGGGTCTGGAAGGGTTACCTCTGGAGGAAGCTAGATGGACTGAAATGGCATTTTCTTTGGCATCAATATTTGTGATGGTGTACGATTAAATGCAGGAAAGTAAACATTTTATGAGGCAAAAATCAAACAAACAAAAAAAACCTCAGACTTGGAAGACTTTTTGTGTGGAGATTGCATTTTCTCCCTGAGCATGTTGAAAACAACCTTTTGTGGTTAATTGGTGAGTTTCTGCTTTTCCAGTTCAGGTTAGGATGGTGACGGAATTTGCTTTATTCTTTTTTAGCCATATTCTTTAATATATTGTAATGTTCTCTGTTCTTGTATTCTGGGAAGTTTTTTGTAGAAATGACACACTCGAAACTGTCCACACAGTGTCTGATGTGGGAGAATATCCACATCAGAAACACACACACACACACACACACACACACACACACTGGTGATACTTCTTCAGGCTGGTTTTGGAATTCTCTGTAGAACTCTGCTGCAGACACGTCTCTAATGGATGCAATAAAACCTGTGCTGAATTCATCTGTCTCAGTTTCCTGATATTTTCTGATTGTTTGACAGAAAGAGATTAAAGGACAGACAGACTGTGGAGAGGGACTCAAACGCTGGTTTGGGTCGGCAGTAGGGATTCTCCATTCACGGCATCTGCTCCAACACCTCGCAAAAAGCCGGACTGAAGAGGCTATTCCAGCTTTACATGAGCCGAGGACAACTGATCGAGACTTGATGAGCGACTGCACGTTGAAGCTGGCAGATATATCTGATGTATTGAGGTTTGGAAAGGTTTGGCAGGAAATCGATTAAGATTTTACAGCTCACAAAATGCATCTTCATGTGCTGCTGACACAAGTTCAATCTTGTTAGATGTTTTTCAATTAAGAATTTCCACCACCATGGATTCAAACTAGTTACCGCAGCTGTGAGCTGACGGTGCAAACCACTGCTCACTTCCTGTCATGCTTATTAAGACTGAAATACATGCAAGTGTCTGCAAATGAACATAACTGCAAGTGTTTTGACTTTGTTTTGGTGGAGGAAAAAAGCAAGTCAGCGATACTAAATCTGTCCAGTTATCCCGTCACAAAACTCACATCTGCAAAGAAACAGCCAAAATGTCAACATTGTGATGTTTTGACTTAAGACTTCTGCTGCAAAATACAGCATCTCTGTTTCGCACAGACTTTTTCCTTCTTTGAGGTTCACAGTAAAGTTTTCTTTTGTAATACTTAGAGGTCATTCTGTGGGCCAGTTTTAGCCCCTGGGCCATATGTTTGACACCTCCTGCCTGAACAGGGTGTAGGGTGTTGGGCATCGCAGGGCTCATGCAGAGAGACAGTCACACTCACACCAGCGGCCAATTGAAATTCATCAAACAGAAACTTCAGGAAACTCACACATGCACACGAAGAACATGCAAACTCCACACAGAAAGGACTTCTTGGTTCTCTTATTCGCATGCTGTAGTTTGAGCTCACATTTGTGGCTGTAATGAAAGTGTTGAACCCATATAATAAGGTTCTTTTACTGGGAAAGAACCACAAAGAAATCCATATGATGCAACTTTCCATTTATGATTGAAATGCGTTGAATGGCCGCAGTCTTTCCAGACTGTTGAACTCTCGACCTCTGGCTTTGAAGGAATCTCTGGGATGCTTTTTCCATCCTCTGACCTGATCGTTAACCTCATCAGCTACGCTCCAGCAGCTGCTTCCAGCACCGCAATCCTCCACATTCCTCTTTTTGCTCCAAAGTTCCAGCTTTTGTCAAACATTTTGCTGGCATCTGACCAAACTTTAACATGAAGGAAGAACCCTGCCTGACGTTACCAAGTTAAAGGTTGTTTTTCATCATGAAAGGACCGAATTACAGAACTGTTCATGAGAGGCTGGATGTTTATTCAGCTAACTAATCATGCACTAATGCCCGTCGCTTCTTCGGCTGCATCACATGGGCATATTTTCCACCAACTCACTTGTGAAGTATGAATTTCCTGTTAATTAAAATTTTCTGGCTTTCCTCTGCCGTCTGACTGCAGACACTGTCACCATTCACTGTGCAAGTCTGGATTTTAGAGGGGTTTTTTTTATTTTATTTTTCATATGATCCTTCCATAAGCAGCATCCTTCATGGAGGAGTTAAACTCCGTTCAGGGGCCGCAAACAGCCGGATTGCATGTTGACTGAGCAGGACTGGTAAAACAGTGCCATCAGCTTTAGATTTAAAATTCAATTTCTCTTTCTTGGGGCCTGGAGCATGAACATGTCTATATTTCCACAAAACCAAACAATGACAATCTCAATTTAAATCCAATTTTAACTAAATCTTCCAGCACAAACTACAGTGAAATGTCCCCCAAACTTGTACAACTGTTGCACCTTGAGTTTTCAGGGCTTTCAGGCAGCATCACTGACCCTCAGCTCAGGGCTCAGTTATGACTTGAACACAATTCTTATGCATTTTGTTAAAAAAAAAAAAGACCCTTTAAACTTTTGACATGTGCTTGTCGGTTTGGCAGGCTGGACTGGAGCTTGTTGAGGTCCGGTTTTGGCCCATGTGCCTGATGTTTGCCATCGCCAGTACAGGCATTCTGTGGGATTTTTCCAAACATAGCTTGATGGAATCAGTGATTTGGGCGTAAACCTCTTTATCTAGTGTAAGTCAGGCCATCACAGTGAAACATCAAGAAAGAAACATTTCTAAATACAGGAAATGGTGTGTTAAAGTAAGACCAACACCCTGGCAGAGTTGCAGTTTCACATGGAAACAAAAAAATGTAACTCCTAAAATTCCAAAATCAGCTGCAAACTGCTCATGTACTCAACGTGCTGCTCTGCTTTCTGAAATACTGCTGTGTGAGCTCAGCAACACAGTATGATGCTTGAATAATGTGAAACATCTCAGAGGAGATCTGGAGTGCAGCTGCAGCTCACAGGGACACTGCAGCTGCCAGCGCCACCTGGTGGAGGAGCGCAGTGCTAAAACCCTTGATATCATGACTGAACTGCATCAGGAGGAAGTCAGTGAACAACAAGGCAGTTATTTGAATGACAATTTATTACAGCCAGTAGTTTACGATACAAATCACCCTTCAGAACGCTCAGCTTCCTCCTCGCTCGACGCAGCCGACATTCTGAGCACTGACACAGTAAAATGACATAAAACAGAGGAATGCATTCAAATTTCTAATCTCAAGTTTTTTTTTCTCGATTTTGCTATTTTTTTTTCAACAAATTTTTCTTTATGATCAAGGCCTAGTCAAACCATCCCTAGACCTGGCAGAGTCAATCGTTTTCTTTTTTTAAGAAATAATTTATCATTTTGCGATGTTTTCAGAGTTTTAGCTTTTTCAATGTTTGTTTTTTTTTTTCTTTTTCCATCGGTGAAGCAGGTTTCAAAATGCTCTGCAAGACAGAAGAGGACACAAACGCACGTTCACTGCCGTTCTTTGACTTTGACGTCCGTGTTCATCTGTGATCAAACCCACCTTAGACGCTGGGCACGCCAGCGGGGGTGGTGGACTTCTGAGCCGCCTCCTTGGCCTGGTGGGCTTGAAGCACGGCGACGGCCTCATCCACCTGCAACACAAAGCGCTCGCCGGTCACAGCTGGCCCCGGAAGGCTGTGCAGGAGGTGCAGGAGGTCTCGGGAGGAGAGCAAAGGGACCGACCTTTGAGCGCAGAGACTCTGGTGACTCCAGCATGTGCAGCAGCTCGGAGTTGTCGATCTCCAGCAGCATGCCGGTGATCTTTCCAGCCAGACTGGGGTGCATGTTCTGGATCAAAGGGAACAGACGCTCGCCTGCAAGAGAGAGGAAGAAAAAAAAACAAAAAGTCAACAACTGCTTTGAGTGACTTTTTCAAGAATTCTCCTCTTCTCTCCAGTCTGGCTCATCAGGTGAAGCACTGACCCAGCATCTGCTTCTGTTCCTGAGGTGGAGCTGCAGCCAACATGGAGGCGGTCAGGGGCTCCTGTCCCTGGACGTGGACAGCAGGCTGAGAGAGGAAGACAAACATTTAGGCCCAAAGACATGGACTGCTCAGAGTGAACATACAATCACAACCACTGGGCAACTGTCACACAGAGCCGGCCTGCAAGTATCTGCATTTTCAAGAAGTTTATCTCAGTCACGAGGTGAAGAAAGTGCTAGATTTTCTTGAACCATTTAAATCTTGATGAACTACATGAAGTCGGCCTCTGTTGCGGAGCTTCTGCATTAAAGTCACACCGAGCCACACTGCCTTACAGCGAGCGGAAGAAAAACGGATGCTCACCTGCTGCATGGTGACCTGTGGCTGGGAGGCCATGTGCTGCTGAGGGTTGCGCACGCCGGCTGCATATTTGTACTGGGGCATGGCACGCACTGGGGCGGCTGTGGCTGAAGCACTGGCCGGGCGCTGGCTGAGGGCCTGAGTGGCTGGACACAGTCGGAGAGACATACTTCTGTCACTCGACTGCCGATGCAGTGTTCTGGGTCAGTGAGAGGCAGTGAGCACAGCGAGACTTACGCATGCGCTGGGAGGCCATCATGCGTGGGACCTGTGTGTTGGTGGTCGTGGTAGCACGGATGGTGTTGAAGGTCTGGGGCCTGGGAGCTGACGGGCGCATGGCGTTGGGCATGTTCTGGAAATCTGAGAAGAAAACGGACGATCGGGTTACTGGTGGATACTCGACATCGTTCAGCGAGGCTGATGTGACATAAACGACCACTTACGCTGGGGCCGCACGCCTTGAGTGGCCCAGCGGGGGCTGGGACGGAGCTGGGCAAGCTGGTTGGCAGAGTAATACGCAGCGCGGTTCTGGGCCTGAGAAGGAAGGGGGGAAAAATAAAAATCACATGATCCATTTCGCTTTGCTGGACAGTGGGGAGTGTAAAGCATTGCTGCCTGCTGCTGGTAGCTGACGAACTCTAGGCTGCTTGAGGTAACTGAAGCTGATGAAATGCACCCTCTACCTGGGGAATGGCCGCCATGAAGTAGCCGGAGGGGGGAGCGGGCTGGTAGGGGTTGAGGACCGGGTTGGGCACTGCGCGGACGGTGGCCATCCTCTGCATGTACTGGTTGGTGAGGTGGGCCTGGCGCTCCTCCTTCCGCTGGGCCAGCGCCACGTACAGCGGCTTGGTGGCTACGATGCGGCCGTTCATCTCGGTCACGGCCTTGGTGGCCTCCTCCGGGGAGGAGAAGCACACAAAGCCAAAGCCTTTGCTGCGGCCGCCCTCCATCATCACCTGTGGACGACACACGAGGTCAACTCACTCTGCTCAGATCGAAAAAAAAACAACATTTAATGTGGTCCTTCTCAGAGTGGCGACTTGTTCAAAATGTTGAACACCACTGTTCTTCTGAAGATGAAAAACTCAACGTTTATAGTTCACTGCACGTTGAGTGCTTACCTTGGCGCTTGTGATGGTTCCAAAGGGAGAAAACTCTTTGCGCAGACGCTCGTCATCCAGGCCATCATCCAGGTTCTTCACATATAGATTGACCCCCTGGTTTATTCAAGGACAAACGACAAGTTAGTGTTTTCCCCTCAAAACGCATCTCAGCACTGCCTGTCTAAAGAGTTTAACAGGGTCGAGTTAAGGTTCTGAGTGGAGGTTGGGAACAGTCTGGGCTCAAAAGTGCCCTGCTACTTTAACTTCAAAGATGAAGATGTGCTCATCAAGTCAAGCCTACTGACCTGATATCTGGTCATGCGGTCCTGTTTCATCTGCTCAAACTTGCGCTTGAGCTCGTTCTGTCGCTCGCCCTTCTTCTGTGCGCGGCCCACGTACACCTGCCGGCCGTTCAGCTCTTTGCCGTTCATGTCGTCCACCGCCTGGGAGGAAACAAGCAGGTTTGTAGTGATCTGAAGCAGTACATGGGTGAGCTACCACACCAGGCTCCAGCGGGAGCGGCTCTCACCTTCTGTGCGTCCTCATGCCTCTCAAAGCTGACAAAGCCAAATCCCTTGGATTTGCCACTCTCGTCAGTCATGACGCGAATACTGAGTGCGGGTCCTGTCAAAAACAGCAGCTGGTCAACACAGAGCAGGTCCCATCCCTCCGGCCGCACCCTCAGCCGTCACTGCTCCGAGGGCATTAAATCTACCTCCTTTACCATATTTGCCAAACAGTTCTTTCAGCTTCTCGTCATCCATGTCCTCTCCAAAATTCTTGATGTAAACGTTCGTGAATTCCCTGGCGCGTGCCCCGAGCTCAGCCTCCCGCTCTTTACGGGATTTAAACCGCCCAACAAATCTGTGACGGAAGAGAACAATGTAAAACACAGAGACAAGTGCTCTAACCTCGCTTAGTAACTTGTAGAAGCGCTATTAGGAAAGCGGATGATGCATGAAGTGTGATGGGTGCCGCTCTGCTGAGTGGATGCTTTTAGCAGCGCCACAGAACGTTTTAAGATCTGAAAGCATAAATTAAACACTGGGGTGTGGACTACAGGGAAAAGCACCAGCACAAAGGGTTACTCCTGACTTTTGTGTTTCTAACTCTCAGGGTGTAAAAAGTTACTGATTATTTTAAAAATTAGTTATTTCCTCCAATCATTTTCCCTAACCACTCAGGCCAGGCGTTTCCCTGAGAGGCACATTCAGCTACGTGTTTTTCAGCTTCTCTCCTCACCATGTGGGATTGTTGGTCTTTGCCTACATTTTACTGAAACACGTCATGAGCTGGTGCTGTATTAGCACAACTGGACTGAACTGATCCTTCTGGCCCGTTAAGCTTTCACCACTTTCCTAATCTAAGCAGGTAAAAGACAAATGGCAGAGTCAGCTGAGAATGGGAGGTGAGTTTTAAAACAAGATGCAGTTACACACAGAAATCACACCGATTAGATGTAAAAAAAATGTACAGCTACATTGATGCGTTAAGGAACAGTAACCACACTTACACTTTTCTGTCATTGAGCAACATGCCGTTCATTTTCTCAATGGCGCGCTCGGCAGCCTCGTGGGTCTCAAAGTGCACAAAGCCGTAACCCTTTGAGCCATTTTCATCACAAACCACCTTGGAAGAGGAAGATTTTAGGGGAGTCAAAAACCTTCACAAACACCATGCGTTTTCAAACACAACCCACTCGACAAGTTTCACTCCTGTCATGCAAAGTAAGTGTTCTCCATGTCGACACACGGCACTGACACAGGGGTGGGGGGACAAGCCCCCATGCTCACCTTGCAGGACAGGATGTTGCCGAAGGCGGAGAAGGTGTCGTACAGGGCCTTGTTATCGATAGATTTGTCCAGGTTCTTGATGAAGATGTTGCCCACTCCGCTCTTTCTCAGGGAGGGGTCACGCTGCGACCACATAATACGGAGAGGTCGGCCTTTGATTACGTCGAAGTTCATGGTGTCCAGGGCTCGCTCGGCTACACAGATCACAAAAAAAAAGAACACTGAAGGGAGGGCCCTCAAGATGAAGCTTCAAACACGATCAAAATTCTAAAATCTTACTTCATTCAAACACTAGGAGACATCCCCCCAGGTGATATTTGTCAAAAAGACACTGCTCTTCATCAAATAAACAACTAAAGAGTTGGGCAGTGGTGGCATAAAGGTTAAAGGTTAACTGTGTTATATAATGGCAGGTTGGTGTGAAATTTTCCCCCACCAAAGGAGTCTTGGAAATGGCATTGACTGCATTTGCTTGTTATTACAATGGCTACAATAAAAACTACGTAGTTTAAAAAAAAACCCAGGTAATGCAAATTTCTAAGCACTGAGTGCATATTCCATCTTCTTTGACTTAGGAGACAAATAAAAGTAGATGAGTTCATTCCAAACTGGGAGAGATGTGGTTTATTTGGTAGAGTGGTCATCTCGCACTCATCTCCTCCTAATTAAAGATTAGATAAAATAAAAAAAATCTAACCCAACAGCATTGTGGGGGCAAAAACTGAATATTACAGTTTCAAAGTGAGGACTGCATTAGGTTAGCAGTTAGATCCAATGTAATTGAATTTCACCCTTTACCTGCATTGCTACTGTCACTGGGATTACTTTGGATTCAGTGTCTTGCTCAATGACACCGACATGTGAGTAGAGGGAATCCAACCTCCCAAAAAAGTGGCTCTTTCTACTAATTGAGCCATAACTACCCACAAGGACCACAACTGTTAAATGTTCAACAACCCAGTCCGTGGAAATTTATCAAACATTTAGTATCTTGCAGTATTTGGCATTTTGTGGCGTACTTTGCACCAATCAAAGCTGATTAGTTAAAACAACCCGTGTAATTCATCAGCATGTGGAGGGAAACCGTGGGGTAAAACATGAACACTCCAGTTTCAAACCGGTTTGTCGCTGCATGCCCTGTTGGGTGTAACGTTCTGGACTTTCACCCTTTATCACTACATTCCTGCTGTTATAGCTGCTGTGTCTTTACCCGTACTTGGCAACAGGCTTTTACAGCACATAATGACATTTCTGTTGCATAAAACCAAACAGGACGGACACTTGAGGACTAGAAGCTGGTTGTTTCCTGTAGCTATCAACATGCCGACTGACACATGCTACAAGACGGCGTGTTCAAAATGGAGTCAGGTGGAGGCACGGCGCTTCCTTGACACATTACAGGAGAGGAAACTCACCATCTGCAGGCTGCTGGAAGTTCACATAGGCATAGCCGAGGGACCGGCGGGTGATCATGTCTCTGCACACCCTGATGGAGAGGATGGGCCCGGCCGGGCTGAATTTCTCGTACAGCATGGCCTCGGTAACGTCCGGGTGCAGGTCCCCCACATACAGGGAGGCCATGGGGTAGCTAGGAGCGCTCGGATTCATGGCGGACGACTCGTGTCCTCAAACGACGTGGCAACTCTTAAAAAACAGAGAATCCAGACAAAAATCGTCAACGAAATCAAACTGTCGGCGTGAAAAAATCCCACCAGTCAGCAACGTGGGCTACTTAGCTAAGATTAGCAAAATGTCGGTGCGCGGCCTACCCGATGTGGCTGGCGGATTTCAGCAAACTGGGACTACTGATCCTTTGCGAGACGCTTTAAGAAGCCCCCAACCTTTAGGCAGTGTAGTAAAACAAATGTTCTAGCGAGCTACTATCTCCGAAAATACGAGGAAACGTGTGTGTGACGGGTTTAACCGGCTAACGCTAATCGCCCACGCTTCCAACAATAATGCTAACAGCTTTAGCTTGCTAACGTTCCGTTTTTCCGTCTTCTTCCCGTTAACTTTGGGGTTTTGGCAAATCAAATCCTGCTTCACCGATTTTTTTTAAGTTTTCTTATAAAAATATGTCTGCGTGTGCTCTCTAGCTTTTGGTTTGTTTCATAATAATAAAATGTGTGCCGAGACTAGCTCCGGAGCACACCCTACGCAGACGGATTACGGGAATGAAAGGAAGGTCGGAGGAGGTTGTTTCCAGATCCCGTCCAAACCACGGCGCGGTCACAGCCAGCCGACGTCACAAGTCTCGCGAGAGTTTATAAGAGATTTCGACTCACCGACCGACCATGGTCGATTCGAATTCAAACATTCATTGTTGATAAGTAGTACATCTCTGATGAGAATATTACGGGATGATCCTTTGCTAAATGTTTTGTCCCAACCAATACGTTTCACCCAACCCTGTTCCATATTTTCTTTTTGTCAGAGCATTTATACAAAATGTACTGACAAATCAGCAGACAGTGTTTTATAACCCCTGGCTTACCATCTGGATCACCACGTAAATAATATTAGGTGCACTGATCAAATAAGCAGAGCGGTCTTCTGTCCTCATATTTGGTAGTCTTGGTTTTAAAATATGCCCTTGAATAATTTTGACAGTTGAACAGATTGTTGTGCATGAGATGACTGATACTGACATGTTGTGTAAAGAACAACTATTACACTGAGAATCAGTCTACCAGTTCAGATCAGCACCATCTATTGTGCAAAATGTAGAGTATCTGTATTTAATTGTTTTTGAAGACGTGACACATTGTGAAATGAACTAAGACGTGCACTCTGATGAGATGAATGAGAAATACAAGTCTGTTTTGTGCAATTGCCAAGTAGTCTGGAGGTTTGTCCATGTTGTTTTGATAAGGTAAATTCTGTTTCAAGACATGAACCAAACCAATGTATAAAATGTATGTATGTGATTATATTTTTCCCCTTATTGAGGCACTATTTTTTTTTCATTTATAGCAGTCCAGCATTGGTGAAACATCAATTTGCCTTCAGTTTTCATCAAGGCATAAACAAGGACTCATTTAATAATTACGTGAAATGAAAAAAAATCTTTTAAAAACATTCTAGTGTCTTCGAGACCTTTATTTACACTCTGCATTCACAGAACAACAGATAATCCTGGAAATCTTCCATCTCATCCAAAAACAACCACATGTCCTCATTTTTCTCAAATATAAATGTAAAGAGTTCCAGAATATTTTTTTCTTTCATGCTCATCAATACTGCTGGAGTTTGTTGAAGAACCCTGCTGCCTCGGCCATGTTCTCCTCCCCCATCATCTACACACCAGGGAACTCAACATTGCAAAAACAAAAGAAAAAAAAGAAAAGATTTGTGTTTTCCTTGAGCCCCTGTGTTGCTTTCCTCCAGTCATGAATCATCCTGCAATCCTATGGAAAAGTGGAGAAAAAAAAACTGTTTTCTGCAACAAAATTGGTGCAGCAACAAATACAAACAACTACAAAACGAGATCACCACCAAGAGATTTCAGCTTCATATCAGTAAGTAGACGTACTTACAACAGAGAAATCACAGAGGACATCCAGCACAGTGTACAGGGCAAACTATCAATGAAATCAATTTTGAAATTCAAATGAATAGGATTACAGTCAGCATTTAACCAGAGAAGGAGTATGGAGATGGGAGGTGACAAAATTAAATAAATACATTTAAATAATTACCTAAATGTCTCTTGATGACTAAATATTGAATTAAATTCTTAAATGTGCCATTAAAGGTGTCATTAATTTTTTGAAATACCAATCATTTCATGTAAATCTAGACAGGATTATTTCATTATTTAATTAATCATTTAATGGCGAAGTGTGGCAGTGATTCATGAATTGACTTTATCTGTCAAACTCACCCATCAACGTGAGAGGGCAGATCTTTACACCTGATTGGGTCTCCTCCACATCAGGTCAAGACAGATAGATCCCATATAGTGGAGTGATGCATCTCAGAGCATCATTCCAATGAAGAAGAAGAAGAAAGAGGGAATGTTAAGAAAATGATCAAAGTGCAACAGTAGCCGCCTTTTGCAGCTGCAAGATGTGCATTCACAAGTAACTGCTAACACTCCTGATTCATGCAACAGTCTCCAAATATTTAACCCTCCGTCCGACTCCTACCCTGTGGAGAGAAGATTTGATGAACTCAGATGAATATTGTGTCAACCTGAACCAATTGTTGGTTTATCTATATTTTTGGTTTATCTTTATATAATATTAAAGTGTGTGAAGTTGTTATTCTACTGGTGTTGTTTATTTCTTGTTCTTAATAAAAATTATCACACATTATCACACAAAAACAGTCCTTGCTCTCAGTCAGCCCCGCCCCTTGTTGCTCTCTGGCCCCGCCCCCACTGTCTCTTTTTTTAATCTTTGGCTCCAAAATTCCAACATGTCAGCCTCCTACAGCTGGCTTCATTTTCTGATAACAGAAACAACCGGGTCAGTGTGAGTTTGCATGTTCTCTCCATGTGTGCGTGGCTTTCCTCCCACAGTCCAAAAAACATGCATGTGACGTTGATGGATGACCTTAAATCACCCCTTAGTGGTAAATGTGTGCGTGTGGCTGTTTGTCTATGAATGTTCGCCTCAGCGTTGGGTTTTTATCTTAACTTCAGGAGGAACTGAACGGTCAGTGCAAGATAAAAACAAGTCTGACAGATAAGAAGGTGTGTAAGAAAACCAACACTTGAACAAAAAACTAAATCAAGAGCTTTGAAATAAACCAGGAGCTGCAGCGTTGTAGTGGTGCTCCAGTTTTCTTCCACCGTCCAGAACCATGTCTGAAATCAACCGGTGACACTAAACTGAATGTGTGTGAGAGGGAAACTGTCTGTCCATCGCTTTAATCCTCGTGTTGGACTGTTGATCTGTCCTGGGTGTGACCAGCAAGTCACTCATTCAGCTGGAATTTGTTCCAGTAACGCAAAGCGATACAGAAAATGTACAGACAATGCTGCCCTTTTCCTGGATCTGTGATCGTCTTTACTTATGTTTTAACTTCTGAATGAACCTGATTGTTTCAATAGTGAACAGTTAATAAGTTACAGGTGAATCTCACGGCAGGCATCTCAGTAGGAGTCATTTTAGGTCACCAAGCAGTCAGTGAAGTGCTCCTCTGCAGACAGGCCTGCAGGAGGTGGCAAAGAGCAATAATTACAGGCCGGCGACTCCACCAGGAAATGTTCCAGTGCTGCCACAACGTTTCCGATTACAACCCTAAAGCCATGCTCATAACGCACTGCTGACAACCCAGTGAGTGGCTTTATTTCCAGTGTGGGGACCAAGTTTCCTGGATCCTGTCCTCGCCGACAGCACGTTCGCTGGGGTTTGCTGCAGCTCATCACTCATTCCTCTGCAGCGGTTGTGCCCTCTTTGCAAGTACAGTCACAGCAGCAGAGCAGACACACCCAGGAGACCGAAATACTTTCCAAGCCTTGGCCCGCGTATTCGAGAACTGGCTGCAGAGCAACGCGTAGCTCACATCCGAGACCTTCGCCCAAGTACTTTTCATTTTCACAGTTTAAACCTGCTGCTGCGTCGCACGTCGCCGGTTCAGTGCACGGCAGGAAGTTCTTGAGGGTGACTCATGTGGGTGATCGGCCTCAGCCGCTCAGAAAGTACTGACTAATCAACACCACAGAGACAGTGAAACTTTAAATATTTTTTTTATTCCACTTACATGAAATTACATGTTTTTCCCCCAGATAACAGTTATGCTCAGGTATTCTGTATGAAAAAGACAAACGAAGCTAAACAGCCCAACAACGACTTTCCTCCTCCACAAGCTCCCTCCTCCCAACATGCAGTTCAGGCAAGTATTAAAAGACGGACGAAACAAATACATTTGTAATTTGAAAAACCAGTAACTAGATAAGCACGTGGGATTGTTTTTACTGCTGTGCTCATACAAAACAGCAACAATACAAGGTTGTGTGCTCTTTTGTTCTTCAAAATTTTCTATACCTCGTAATTGATACTTAAGTACAAAAAGCAGGTCACCCCCCAAAAAAAGCCCAACGACAACAAAAAAATAACCCCAACATAATGAGTAGAAAGTTGAGCAACTGAGAGTAAATGGAATGTAATCTTTAGTCTTCCATCTCCAGCGCTCCCCCGTTACGCCTCCTGTCTTCGCTCTCCCTCAGTACAGACCGAGCCGCCGCCTCCTCGGGTGACGAGTCGGCTCCTGCTTCAGGGACTCCCGAACAGGACCAAGCAGGACACACACACACAGCTCGACTTTTCTCTGACTTCGCTTGCTCGCTCACCCACCACCAGAATAACGCGACACCGGTATTGCTCCCAAATACAGAAAAGGTCAAAGGTCAGGCACCCTGATCCCCCAACTTGGGTAACTTATCAACTTGCCACACCCTCTGAAAACGTACCCTCCCTCCCCATCCCCTTTCCACACAGTTACAGGAGAAGGAACAGTAAACCGATGGAGGATGATGAGTGCTGAGGGACACAGATAAAAAAAAAAAAAAAAAAAAAAAGGATGGAAATCGAACGACGACGATGAGGTGGTGTCGGTGTTAACGATCCTGATGAAGATGAGCTTGGACAATGGCAGGCAGGCAGACAGACAGGGATGACGAAAGGGGGCCTGGCTCAATTCTGCTGCTGTTCTGCCTCATCGGTCTGACCATCAGAGTGCCACAGCTGAGGGAAGAGAAGAGGAAGAGGAGGGTCACAAACACAGACATGAGCTCATCTTAACAGACTCCTCCAGAGAGCTGGAAGCCACTCCCCCAGCTGAGACAGCATGCGTCGCTGCTCCAGCCTACAGTACACAGCGCTCAGCTCCCAGGGTTTCGCTCGGAAACACTGAAAATGTCACTTATGTTGCTACGTAAAGGTGAAACTTTTCCGGAATGAAATAAAAGCAACGCGTTGTCACTTGACGTGGAGTGATTCTGAGAGTCACTTCGGCTGGTTCACATTTACTGACTGACTTACCGTCAAGTTGTCTCTCAATAGCTGCATGATGAGCGTACTGTCTTTGTACGAGTCTTCATTCAGTGTGTCGAGCTCCGAAATGGCGTCGTCAAAAGCCTGCAGGACAAATGACACATTACTAAACGCTGGAAGAAAACCAAAACACGGGAAACACCAGAAGATCTCACAAACACCACAGGGAGAAAACTCATGTTAATGTGAACTTGCCTGCTTGGCCAGTTGGCAGGCCTGGTCGGGGGAACTTTGTATCTCGTAGTAGAACACAGAGAAATTAAGAGCAAGTCCGAGACGGATCGGGTGCGTCGGCTGCATCTCTTGTTTGGCGATGTCAAAAGCATTCTGGTAGGCCTCCTGCGATTTGCCAACAGTGTCTGAAATTAAAAACAAAACAAAAGAGCAGAGGAACATGTTACAGAATAATAAAACACAGAACACGCAACTCAAACTGGGCACATGTGACAAGTGAAGAATGATTCTATATAAAGCATCAGTATAAACTGCAACCATCAGAACACTGGACACCTTTTGACCTCAAAGGAAGTGTCATATCGATAAGAAACGGAATGTTTTCATGCATCATTAATGCTGATATGCAGGATGTATGTCGGCATCAATCTGTGCTTTCGCAACGAGTTTAATTAAAAGATCAATACTTCTCACAACTCCATAAATTAAAAGATAGGAGCACATCAGTTCACCTCAGCAAGACTTGAGCAGCTTTACAGAGACCAGAGATCGACAAGGAGCCACTTATTCATGCCAAGTCCATGACACCCCAGACACTCAAATACTGTACTCGTACAACTAAAACTGGACTGGAAAAGCACGTGTAGCATACGTAGTTGGCAGCGAACCACCAAGCACACTGAAAAAAAATAATAAACATAACACTTGTTGTTGCTCCGGGTTTTCATGAGCAAAGACTCAAAGATCGAAGACTTGTTCAATGTAGGCCATCCATAATTACTTGTTTTGTCAAATTGTTCACAAATCAGTCCAAATCTGTGTAGTGAGCACTCTGCCAACATAAACCGTCCGCCTGACAGGTGTGGCATATCAGCATGCTGATTAGACAGCAGGGTTATTGCACAGGTGTGTCTGAGGCTCGCCACAATAAAAGGACACCAAACGTGCAGCTTCATCACACGGCACAATGCCGCGGTTGTACATTTTGAGCAGCGTGCGACTGGCATGCTGACTGCAGTTATGTCCACCAGAGCTGTTACCTGTGAAATGAAGGTTTATTTCTCTACCAGAAACCGTCTCCTAAAAGTCAACCAACCGGCCTGCCAGTCGCAGAGCCCGGTGGAAGCACAGCAGGCCAGGATCACAGCACACTTGAATGGGCACGTGCTCACATTCATTGGAGTGTGGCACTCTGGAGAGGCGTTCTCACCACAGATAAATCCCGGTTTTCACTGCACGGAGCAGATGGCGGGTGTGGGTGAGCACTTTGCTGACGTTAACATTGTAACGGGAGTGGTCCGTGGTGGTGGGCGTACGTTACGGACAATCGACTCTGGTGGATGTTATTGACGGCACTTTGAGATGAAGAGATACGGTAAGGAGATCCTGAGGCCCACTGTTGTGAATTCATCCATGACCTCATGTTGCAGCTTGATAATGCACGGGCCAAAGCTTCAAGGACCTGGACATGATTCCCAGGTAGGGATGCACATTTTATATATTTTTTATGACCGTTAACCGATGCCCTTTAACCGGTTAATAACCGTTAACCGATAAGATTTAAAGCCCGTCCATGCTTCACATGTCTGCGTGGGTGTGCGTTGCGCATTGGTCTGCGCGGACCGATCTGCGGACGTCCGCGCAGCAGCCAGAATTTGTGACCGCGTTGCGCGCAGGTCGCGCCGGTATACGCATCGCCACAGAGCGCCACAGAAAACAAAATATGACAGTAAAAGTGACGGCATCTCGTGGATGGAGACAGCAGACTGTCTGGAGGGAGGAGTAGGTCTTCCGAGGGAATCGCTCCGGCGCCGCCCCCGCGATTCAGAAAAAAAAAAAAAAAAAAAGGCTAAATAAACTTTAATATTAAATGATAACTCACTGACAATATATGTGCTTAATTTTCTCTAAATAATCTGTAATAAAGGAGCAGAGAAACAGTCTGTAGTGCCAGAAAAGCTTCTGGAGGATGTGTGGAACAGTGCGCCTGAACGCGCACAGCGTGCGCATCGGTGGAGCGCCGAGGTTCCAAAGCGACGCGAAGCATGGACGACCTTTAAACGCCCTGCTGAGTGGTTACATGCTGCCGCTCCGACATTCCGACGCACCACCATTTAGACAGATCACCATTCCGAAATACCGCTATTCCGACACGCAGACGTCCCACCATTCCGACACGGAAATGTGCGCTCAGCTGAGTGACTCCTCGGCGCTGTCCAGTGCTTAACTGCGGATTTACAATGACAGCAAATTCTCATCTAAAATGTAAAAAAAGCTACAAGATTTAGATATAATTAACAGCACTGTAGGCTTCAATCATCTCCTATTGTTTTTTTAAATTATGTGGAGAATGAGCGCGCTGGTGATTTTTTTTTTTGTGTGTTCTGATTAATTTCCTAAATAAAGTTTTAGCTTCTGAAATCCGATTTTTAAACAGTTCTGATGAAGCTTAATGTTTATCTGGATGATGCGGCTTCACACCGAACCATTTCACTGTGAATCTGGACGACCCGCGGCGTCTGGAGATAAAAAAAATAATATTCAGTGTAACGCCAGTTTTGCGCCACATGCATCAATGCGCACAAAGATACACACCCTCCCCTGCTGTACAACATGAAGGCACCTGGAATTAATCAGTGAATTAAGGAGTCATCTGCAGCGCCGTCATTGATATCTGTAATATAATGCCAGCGTGCATGAAGACGCAGGGGCTTTGTGGAGAGCTCCGCTCCAGCTGGAGCTTAAAAAAAAATTAACCGGTCAAAGTTCCTGTTATCGGTTAACGGTTGAACGGTTAACCATGTGCATCCCTATTCCCAGGAGTTGAAAACACACCATATATAAGAACAGGCTGCGGTTTCTGCCAATATCCAACAACTTTGCACTGAAGTGGACAAGAGTGGACCCAAGATTCCACAATCAACAACCTGATCAACTCTATGCTAAGGAGATGTGCTGCACCGTATGAGGTGAGCGGTTGTATCAGACAGGCATTCTGGTCAACTGCACATATTAGAGTGTTTTTATTGTGGCCAGCCTAAGACACACCTGAGCAGTGATCCTGCTGTCTAATCAGCATGCCGATATGCCACACCCGAGACGTAGATGGATTATCTCGGCAAACGGTGAGTGCTCACTACACAGACTTGCACACATCTGTGAACATTTGGGAGAAACAGGCCTTTCTGCACATGGAAAAAGTCTAAGATCTTTGAGGTCAGTTTATAAAAAAGGGAGCAAAAAGAAGTGTTGGGTTCAGTGTATAAACACCGTCTACTGTCAAACCTCTGGGCTGTTAACCTGCTAGCTCACCATTTACTGCTATTGTGGTGCAATCAGCACTTGCAGTTGCAGAGAAAATATGGCTGTGTTCGAAACCGCATACTTACCTACTACTCATACTAACTTATTGAGTATGCAGTAGGTTTACACTGGCAGCATGCGATTTGTGAGTATGCGAGAAGTTCCCGGATGCATACTGCATTCGCCAGAAATGTTGAGTACGCATCGTGGGTTTACTACTCATACTGAAATTACCCAAGATGCAATGCAACGGACAGCCGGAGACGGCGAGCCGATCTTCGTCGAAGAGCCGAAAAAACTCTCAGTCGGTAAGGCATCGTAACTGGTCCAATTCCGTTAATGGGACAACGGTCCAAACGGCGATGTTAAGCAAGATGCATTGCTGAAAGGCTGGCTTCTTGTTTTCAAAGTAAAAGCACAGATTTATCACTAAGGTTTTTTGCATGAGAAAGGGAAAGGTGGAGTTTATTTTTGTGAAAATAACCGGAAATGCGTTGCTCACTGCGGCTGGCTTAAATTTTGCCGAATTCGTCTGAACAAAATCATAAACGGTTGGTATTCGGACAAATAAGCAACACACTTGGGCTCTAAACGACCACTTTGTCGCCTAATTTAAAAAAGAATCTCAATAAAGTTAGACATTTGAAGAGTTCAGAGCTAAAGTGAAATCAGCTTCTGTAGTATGCTGTAAATGCTCTGCATACTGTCTGATGGACTGGGTATGCAGTATGGGTATGGAAGTATGTAGTAGGCAGTATGCGGTTTCGAACACAGCCTATGACTTCAATATGATTGACCTGGAAGAACATTAAACTAAGGCCCGTTTATATAAAAACATTTGAAGTGAGTTTTTCTGCTTTGCAAGGTGAGCACACAAACATCCGTATGGACAGACGACAACACCGGGCGGCCATTATGGTGACTCTCTAACAGAAATCTATTAAGTCCCAGAAAAGTACAGACTGGGAGCCATGACTCTGGAGGTAAATATTGCTGTTGTCCATCTACTGAGCATGTGCAGAAGAATTATTTACTACAGCTGTGGAGCGCATGTGCAGTAGCAGCAGTTTCGCCGTCGATATGGGATGGAGCCCGGGCATTTTCAGAAAGTGCCGTTTTCACCCATTCCCAAGGAGATGGAGTGTTGTCAAAAAGATCCATGTTCTGAGCTATTTTCAGTTTCTCCATGTACCACAGTAGGGACGCAATAAGAAATTTGTCATGTTTCACAAGCCTTCAACTGTGCATGTAAAATATTGGGACTGATTGGAGCCTTACAAATGCTCAGCATGAAGCAGGTCTGGATACAAGCTAAATGATACCAACATGGGTTGGGATTAACAGTAAATGACCATCCTATGGACCAACTCTCTCACTGGGCAACTCCCTGCCAGCCATTACCACCCACTTACCTGTTTTGGTTTCATCTGAAGCCACCTCAGCCAAGTAGCGGTAGTAATCGCCTTTCATTTTCATGTAGAATACTTTACTCTCGGGTGCCTTGGCATTTGTAATGAGATACTTGTCCAGGAGTTCCTGTGGTAGGAAACAACAGAAATATTTGTCTCAATCTTAGGGCTGTCATACTTTATAAACCCACGACAGACCTGATATGCTCTTTAAGTGAACATTAGCAGCATTGCTCTGCATCTTTTCCTATCTGACCTACAGAAAGGGAGAGATGGGCAGGCTACCTTCAGCACAGCTGTGCTACATAACAGCTGCTTTAAAGCCCAATAAGGGAGGCTGTACTACGAGGAATCAGATGACATTAAAGCGTGGGGGAGGAGAACAAGATGGGCTGAACAGATGAACACGGAGCAAAGGTTGAGAGTGGGTAAGGGCAGTGGAAAAGAGGATGGGAGCAGAAATGAAATGTGGTGGGGGTGGAGAAAGATGAGGGAGCCAGGCTGCTGAACTCCTGATGAGCTTTTACTGGAGATGTAGGTCATATAGAGAACCTAGCGCAGGCATGCTCCACTTAATGGCCTGTTCCTGCTGCTCATAGGGAGCTAGTGCATGTTTCAGGAGTTAACAGTGAGGGTGTTCCACAACACACTGCCACAAGGAACAGAGTCAACATGAGACGAGGGCTCATGGACCAAGCATGTTTCACTGTGGTGGATATTTCTGTTGATTTTTACCTGAAAGCCACGAGAAAAGACTGAGAAAAGGCAGCAGAGAAGCTAAATTCAGATGCTGACAGATTTGGACTCAACATTTCAAACAGAAACGGAGATGCTTCACATTCACACAGCAAAGTTATGAAAACTACGTTCGTTAAAGCAGTGGTGACGCAGAGAATTGGAGATCAAGACAGAAAAATCAAGTAAGAGAAACTGTCACTCTGACAGCTCACTGGTCTAAAATGAAGCCGCAGAAGATTTCATGTGCAGTCGGACTCATGTCAGCGTCGAGTGAATTGTGCCACCATTGCTACAGAGCAGCTACCTCACTGCTAAAGATTTCAGCGAAAGTCCTTCATGACGGAGAATGAAATGTCTTACCAGCACTTCCTTGCAGATTTTGACCAGCTCACTCTGAACTTTTTGTTTGTACGACCTGGCCAGCTCTTTCTTCGACTCGTCCTCTTGGTTGTGCTCGATGCTGGATATCACGCGCCAGGAGGATCGGCGGGCGCCCACAACATTCTTGTAGGCTACCGACAGCAGGTTACGCTCCTCGTTGCACAGCTCGGGATTGCCTTCCGTTAGGGCTGGGCGATATGGCAAAAAAAAATGATCACGGTTTTTTTTCCATATCATTCGATCTCGATTACAATCACGATATGTTATACTGTTTTTAATCCAGTTTTAAAGCATCTGCACTGAAAACTAGAAGTATAGAATAGTTAAAAATTTAATAACAAACTAAGTAAATAGCAATGCAAATTAAATAATATAAACATAGAAAAATAAGAACAATTTCACTTAACAGTGCAGTAAATGGAAAAAAAAAATCTAGCACCAAGATAATAAAATCTTGCGATGCACCGTTTTTTTTTCAGTAAAAGAGAAGAACTGAACGATCGTTAGTTACAGTGTGACAGTTTACAGCCCTGAGGATTTTTGTTGCTATAAAAGATTAAAAAACTAAAGAAACCGCCTGGAGATAATGAAGGTGCTTTAGAATATAAACATTATTTTCAAGTTCTGATGCTAAATATGCTGCTGCCATCATTAATGCTTGCATCAAATGTACAAAATGTAAATAATCTAGATTGGACAGATTAGACTTAAAATGTAGCAGTACAAAACTACAATAACACACAAAAAAAATAGACAAAAGTAATTGTTTTTATCCTCTTAGAATGTTGCTCGTATGGTGCAGTGGCCTGAAAAGATGACACTGGCTACGTTTACATACAGTCAATATTCGTGTTAAGATAAATATTCTGGTTTTTGAAACATAACCCCAGGGAGATCCTCATTCAGACCACGGCCACAGACGACGCCATGACTGCATTTACACTTCATGCCACTAGGGGTGCTGTTTGCATGTTCAACCTTATTTTACACAGACACCACAGAAGAAGCAGGGCGCTGCAGCGCTGCAGGCTCTCTGCATGTTGTTAGAAGAAGAGTGTTAGCGGCAAGACGTGGAGATATGTTCAATGATGCGATGCACCGTTTTTTCAGTAAAAGAGAAGAACTGAACAATTGTTAGTTAAACTGTATCACAAGTAGTTCCTACTAAAAAGACCAGATTCTTTGCGGATCGGTGTGCTAGCAGCGGCGTGCTAGCAGCGGAGCGCTAGCAGCGGTGCGGGTGGAGCAGCCTTTCCTGTCAGCAGCAGCCTCATCTTCAGAGGATAACGCCGAGGCATGGCTGACTTCATCTGCTTCGCTGCCCTCGGCTCCACGTTCAGCTCCATCTCTGGTTACTTCTCAGACAACTTTCAGGCGGAAGTTGAGCAGGAAAAAGCCGACTTTGATTGGCTGTGGTCAGGCACATTTCTGCCTTGTCTGATCCGAGAAAATGTGCTCACAGCTGATCACCGTGATCGACTGGAAATTAATCGCGATCAACAATCACGATCATATAATCGCCCAGGCCTACCTTCCGTCATTTTCTTCATGCATTCGGCCATGTCCTCGTAACGCTCGGTCTGCTCCGCAAACTTGGCGAAAGACACGAGATTGTCTTTTTCCTCAGACATGACTGCGCTGCAGGGTTGAGATCAAACAAAAAACAAGCGAAGACATTATTCATTACTCTGTGTCTCTGCATTTGTGTAGACAGAAAGAAAAAAAAATCTATGATCTATTGTAATTATGCTGTGTCCTTACTCGTTGCTCAACAGTAAGTGTTCTTAAGGTCATTGGTTTTGCTTTCTTTAAGTTTCCGGGGCCTAAATACATCATCTCCAAGTGATCAATGTCTGACTGGTACACAATCACAATCTAATCACTTTCAGAAAAACGCTTCCATTAACAATCAGAACTGCACAATATGGTGAAGCCCAACAACACAACAAGTAGGCTGACTAAATAACACGGACCTCTGGCAATCTTATGCAAATTTAATTTAGAAGCAATACTAAGAATGTTAACCAGTCCAGATGCAATAAACAGCACATCGCTTTTAATTGTTGTTAAATCTTAATGACCATAACTTAAAAATACTGAAGCATAAAAGTAAGGATGCACTGAAGAAGAATGAAGATTTGGACTGATGCTGACATCTGATATTAACATTACGGTTATGTCCGATAGATATTCACCAATATCAATGTTGGTGTAAACGCAGGTTTCTATGATAATTTTATACAAACAAAACCATGTAAACACTGAACATGAAAAGTAATTTATTTTACAAAACAAGTGTAATTAAATAACGGTATTAGTTTTAGGCTAAAGCTGTAGCAGGTACCTCCATATATGCACCAGCATATATCTATGAAATTGCTTAATCGAAATATCTCAACCACAACCACTTGTTTTTGCACGTTCCCCATCTTTAAGTGACTGACCTGCACACATAATGGTAACTAGATGGAAATATATCTGAACTGTCAATTTTCGAAACCCTTTCAATAACTGGGCCAATAGCAAGAGGTTAAAAATATTGTCAATCTCATCAGATACCAAAACAAATGCCGATATATCGCACATGTCTACATTAAGCATGTAACTTTGAAGATGTCAGGGTTATACAGAATCAAGTAGAAATTAAAGGCCATACAAATATATGATTAATATAGAGATTAATGAAAAATAGTGACAAAAGAAAAAAAACATATGAAGCGACGTGGGTCCTAAAGCAAGCTGCTTGTTGGAATAAGGAGGGAGAATATTTTATTGGATTATTATAAAAGTTCCTCTGGTGATTTGAATTGACCAGTGATAGTGTTAGGCGCTGCACTGTGACAGTGATGCATTAGTCCTCCTCCCAGTTTACAGTCTAAAGGATGCCATGGAAACCTCTTACACCCATCACTGCTTTTACAGCCTATATCCGTTTGACCCATGAAAAACAGCCAGAGGGACTTCAGAATCAATCATCAATCACTTTTTCCATAACTGAGTCCATGTTTTGTAACATGTTCAAAATCTGAAAATAGCCCATTTCTGTCAGTTTACAATCCAAAACAGAGCAGTAAGTGAAAAATTGTACTTGAAAGAACACAGCTTAATTGCACTCATTATACAGACCTTTTCAAATTAAACAATCTGGTAACGGGACAGATTTTAAGCTTTTATTCTTACTTCTAAAGTGCTTCAATACATATCAAACAGAAGTACACATGCGACAGGGTTTGCCAGCAAGTCTTAACACACCCACATGAAGCAGGTGAAAGGACAAATGTGAGGATGCCTTCGAGTTTGACAGGGTGGACTAACATTGATTAGTTTGGAAGGCCAAAAGTCTCAAAACACTGAGAAAAGTTTTAACATTCCAGAGAGATTTCAACAAGGACGCCCTTAAAGCCCTTAAAGTAAAACTGCAATAAATATATAAAGTACATTGCATAAACCTAAGGTGGAAGGTAAAAAAAAAAGACTTCCTTCAGTTGGATATGGTTTGAAGAAATTCAACTGTCTCCTGCAGAGGTATCAAAAAGATTCAACTTAGCCTGTGGGATGAAAATGAAAACCAGAAACAACTGCAACATCTCAACGAAAGTAACGATTACTAATTCCAAAAGATGAACTACAGTAAGTGTTGGCTTTTTTTTTTGTTTCAAAAATTATGAAATTACATTTTCATTAAACCACCACTATGAAGGTGAGAAAAATGGCATGCAAATGTCAAAATGACTCAATAATTTCAATTAATATTTTCAGATAACGATAATTTCACATTGATTTTAGTCGATTTTTTTATATTAACAAAGTGTAGATTTTCAGAATAAAATGCAACATATTTTGCAATTAATAATCATTTGTTCTCAATCCCCACACAGAGGATTTCTAATTAGATGTAAATATCTCTATTGACGTTCCACGTGGTATCCAGCATGTATTTGTGCATGCCGACTGAACTTTGACGGTTTCAGTAGGACGCAGTTGTTAAGTGTAGAAGGAATCTCACTCTTCGGTCGCGGTAGAGACATGCAGGAAGAACCTGATCCAGGCTGCAGGGTGCAGAGACACTCACCGCCACACCCATCTCTCTACCTGTGGCTTGCACAACAAGCGGAAACGGCGTGAGCGGAGAAAGGCGCGGCTGAACGTGGCGTACTGCCACTCACTAATTCACTGGTTTCTAAACACACGGACCAAAAAGCACCTAATCCACCAACCCAAATCAAGATTAGCCACCAGACCCTTTATTCTTAATTATTAAAACTTATTTTTAAAAAAACCCATTGCAGCTGTGCGTCTATTTCCAACATGACATAGACTATTTCCTGAAAGACAGGCGCTCCACGAGAAAGGTGGGGACAAATGAACGAGCGTTTTACAAAAAAAAAAAGAAAAAAAAAAACTTCATACCAAACAGCAGGTCCAACATATATATGTTTTAAATAAAATCTTTCAGACTTGTACTTATCGTAAATTAAAGAATACGATCCTGCTCGATTGGTCAATTTTACAAACGGTGCACGTTTTTCTCCCCGCCTGATGGCGATCATACATTGCTAGTTTTCTACAAATTATGGTTTGCAAACAAGCAGAACAGAAACAGTAATTAATGAATAATTTATGCAACACAGTTGCATTTTGAGGGCGCTGTCATTACCAAAAAACGTGGGGAATTGTGTCACCGGGTGTGTATTGATTCACCAAATTACTAAGTCGTTTACACAAACGTTTGTGAAAACGACTAAGACACAATTACTTCATGAATTGATTTTAATGAGTAGACTGAGAAGTTTGAAGACCGAGTAGAGAAGAGTGGAGAAGCATTTCAGAGCGCCAAGCCTTCCGCACTGACACGCCTTCTTCGTCTGATGTTCCTCTCAGAAACCAGCTATTAGACGGATCCCACATCCTTGTGTTAGCTAAGCTAGGCTATTGTTCTTCATAGAAGAGCGTCGCCCCCTCAGCCATATAGTCAATAAGAACACCCAACTGGAATTATTGTAATCTTTAAGCACTTACAGAACATTGTCCTCAATTAAAGTGAGATTTTTTTTTTAATCTTAAAAGTCGTTCCGTACCTGTATACTTGCAGATGTCGGCGTACCAAACCACAGCTGACTCTCAGCCCGTACGACTGAACGCAGTCCACGGGGTTTCCTTCCAATCACGGCAGCGGCTGACGTCAAGGGTTACTGTGGCAACGGGGCCGCGGGGCAGTCTGGGAGATGGAGTTTACAGGCGACATGATTTCATTTCTCACTGAATAATTTCCAAATTTAAGATTAATCCTGACCATAAAAGCCCATCAAGTCAATCAGAAATAGATTTGAAAATAATAATAAAAGAAACCCCCTACTTTATTTATCTTGACCGATTTTGTTTTGATTATCGTTTTTTGACTATTTCAAGTTTAGATTTTTTTTTTCACTTTGTTTTTTCATAGCAATGAATGGGAAGTGGTCATTCATCACATTGAATGGATTACATGGAGGCTGTTAGTCCTGGTCAATAACAAAAGGAAGAATACATACACATACATACTCATGAACGTTTGTCACTACTGATTTGCCTTCAATTTCATAGTTGTTCTGTCTGGGTAACAACAGTCTCACTTGTTTTTGGTCAGGTATGATTCCCACTTCTCCCTAAATGTTTTTCCTTTATCTTTTTGTAGCCCGAGCAGAAATGTGATTTTTTTTTTCCAAAGTGTAAATGTTTTTTTACAACGTCTCACCATTGGTTCAAGTTGAGGGGGTTCTCTGTAAAGCCAGCATAAAAATCGTTAAGACAATTTCTAGGTTGAAGCAGAAGACATCGCACAGTGGTGTCATGGTCAGCGTTCTCACTCCAATGAGAATACTGGGGGTTCAAATCTGGGCTAGACTTTTCTCAGTGGACTTTGGAAGCCCTCCCTGTGTGGATGTGGGTTCCCTCTGGGTACTACGATCCAATAGCATGCATGTGATTTTAACTGGTGACCTTAAATTGCCTCCATGTGTGAATATGAGTTGTGTGTTTGACCTGTGATGGAGTGGTGAACTGTCCCTCGCCCTCTCCCACAGCAAACTGTGACTGGCTCGAGTGTTCCGCTACCATGAACAGGATAAAGAAGCAATATGCGCTGTCTCTGGAGAAGATATACCAACAGCGCTGCATACGCAGAGCAACCTCCATCACCAAGGACCCCCTCCACCCTTCTCAGGGCCTGTTCCCCTTCTACGGTCTGGCAAGAACTGCTGGACGAGCAAGATGCAGAACAGCTTCTTTTCACAAGTTGTAAAGATGTTGTCCCTCCCTATCCCTATACACATTCACAACCAACCCTCTAATCGAGAACACTGCTCCTCCTTATTTATGATTTTAATAAACTATAGTCAGTGGGTGTTTTTAATTCAATTCAATTCAATTCAAATCAATTCAATTCAATTCAATTCAATTCAATTCAATTCAATTCAATTCAATTCAATTCAGCTTTATTTATGAAGTGCCAATTACAACATAGTCATTTGCAGACACTTTTACAGAGCAAACCCAACAAATCCACATGAGCAAGCATAAGCAACTGTGGAAAGGAAAAACTCCCCTTTAACAGGAAGAATCAATCAATCAATGGATCAGTTGTTTTGACTGATGCCCAATTAGAACTGATTGCACCCATTTAGTCCAGGTTGTCTCATTAGATCAATGGATCAGCTGCAATTGATTTAAAAATCTTTTAAATGCTCATTCTTTATTGTTTTTATTGTGAGACTGCTTGAATTAAAGCTACTGGAACTCCTAGAATTGACAAATCTATCTAGAAGATGGATTCATGCTCTCCTGGTGTTCCTGGAGGTCCTGCATAGTTTCACTGTTCAAGCACACCTGAATTTAAAGAACGAATCACGACGAAGCGCCACAGAAAGCCTGATAACGAGCCTCTCATTGCTTTCGGGTGTGTTGAAGAGACACATTGAAACTTTGAGGACCTGAAACTTTGAGGACCGGGAGTGCAACAGTTCAAGATAAATAACTATTCTTCTAATCACCGACAGTTCACGTCAACTTGTTATTAAACATTTGGATGAAAGTGGAAGAAATGTGACTGCATAGTCACTTGCCTACTAATTTAACTGTAGACTAGAAGAGGCAGAAATATCACATGCCTCTTATACCAGTGACTAAGACAGGAAAGGATTTTTTTGTCTTGACTGCCATCATGATGTGGATATTATAGGAAATAGCAGACCTGGTTGCCGAATGAGTTGAAGTCAGTTTCAGTATATCTCATCAAATGGGATTCACTATCTCTGCATTCTGGTGGTTTTCTGAAGGGAGAGACTGCAGCTACTATTTTTTGCCTTGTCACATGTTTTCCCTTTAGGCCAAGATTTCAAGCTTGCAGCCCATTTGAAGACAGAGCAGATCCTATCTACTGTGTCAGTGTGCAAGCCGCAGTGTGAAAGAAATCCAGCAAAAGTCTACATTTGTGTTGTCTGAGAGGTGTGTTTTACCAAATCTGTGGCATTTTAAGTGAAGGAAAAAGTCTTAAGGCTGAGCAGGGCGACTTCAAGAGGTGAAACCAGTTTGGTGAGTCCTCACTGGAGCCATCAGCCACACCTTGAGAACTTGAACGCACATGCACTCACACACGCCCAGGCAAGAATGACGGGGCATACTTCAACTGTGAAAATCCTGCCGACACGCCCAGGTTCGCTTCTGTGACAATGGAGGAAAAAAAAAAAAAAAACTCCCAGTGAAACCTTTTCACTTGTTACTGTAATGTGTGCTTCAAATTAAAATAAACAGTATTAACCTGACACTAGATTCAGCGCTTCTTCATGGGGCATTCAAATCTTCTTTGTTCTTCATTGATCTGTTTTGATTCCAATCTGGGAAACAATGAAGTTTCAAAGTAGTTTTCCTCCTGTGTTCGATATGGACATGGTGGCTGACTTGACAAACACACTCGAAGGCCGTCTTGGTTTTTCAATTTTAGCCGTCATTTTTGTCTTTAATCACTATAAAATCTGAATGACATGGCTGATTGAACTCATGCAGGACATTTGCTCTGCAAACTCATAAAGGATATGAGTTTGTCTTTGTACATACCATGTATGCACAAAAAGAAGAGTCCCAGCAGAGGAAAATGTCTCTAGAAAAGTGGAATCTATCCATCTGCTATATGCTGTTTTTCCAGAATGCGAGGAGTCTCAGTTAACAAGAGACAGAAGCTAAAGTGAACCCTGGTCAAGTGTCTGTCTGTCACAATGCTTTCACTGTTCATCAAAAGTAAAACTGATTTATGGATCTTCAAATGACCCCTTGGGTCAGTGAGCCAAACCTGCAAGTGTCTGTTCTATTTTAATCTATTCTATTGAAGTGCAACACTTATTATTTGAATGCACAGAGAAATGTCACAGAGAAAAGCCCAACAACTTTACATGAGCAAGTAGAGAAGACGTCCAAAGGGGAAAAAAACTCCCTTGAACAGGGAGAAACCTGCAGAACCAGACTGAGAGGAGGAGACTTTCTGCTGTTCCATTTGAGGTTTGGGGATAGAATGACAGAAAACGATTGGACAGAGACAGATTTTGGGAACAGATTCAAACCCTGGTTCGGGTTGGGGGGTAAAGATGCCATCTGAATCACAATGTGTGAATACATCTCTGTGTTTTCTGTATTTATTCCCTTGAGAGGCTGCTTTGGCCATCGCTTGGTCATTGAGGAAAAACTCTCGTTTCCCTGCCCTCATCTCCCGGCTCTTCCGTGTCTCTTGTGGGGGTTGTGAACAAGTGGTATTTGTCCCGAGGGTGAAAGGAAGCATTGTGTGGTGCTGTTCATGAAACCTGTTGGTCCAGTAGTACAAGACGCCGACCCCACTGTTTACCCTTCCAGTCACAAGATGAGCGTCTCGCTTCCTCATCAGGCTGGAGTGTGCGAGGCCATACATAGAGAGCACAGCGGAAGAGGAATTACACAACACTGAAAACCTTACAGTTTTAATATTATCCACCCAAATGGATGCAAGTTGAAGAACATAGCCTATGATTACACAGTCATGCTAAATACTGTGGACTGTACATCACCCTGAATGCAGCATCCCCACTGTGAAACATGGTGGAGGCAGCATCATGCTGTGGGGATGCTTCTCTTCAGGAGTCCCAGGCACAGAGGATGGGAAGACCGATGGAGATAAATACAGGGAAATCTTGGGGGAAAATCTGTTAGAGTCTGGAAGAAAAGACTTGTGGCAGAGGTTTACCTTCCCATCCACCCAGAGCTACAAGGAAAAGGATTAGATCAAAGAAAGTTCACATGTTAGCATAGTCAGGTCGAAGCAAAGACCTTCATGTGACTGAAAATCTCTGACATGACTTCA
Source organism: Salarias fasciatus (assembly GCF_902148845.1). Taxonomy (NCBI): domain Eukaryota; kingdom Metazoa; phylum Chordata; class Actinopteri; order Blenniiformes; family Blenniidae; genus Salarias; species Salarias fasciatus. The sequence goes on from NC_043755.1 coordinate 22,624,490, forward strand.
AAAGTCCATCTAGTCTGACTGAGTTACTGTGGATGTATAGAGGTCGTAGAGACAGGCCACAAAAGACTTGATTACTGTTAACGGGGCCTCTGCAAAGTATTGATTCAGATTGAGGAAGACTTTTCACTTTTTAATTTGTGGAAAAAAGAAAAGAAAACCATGTATCATTTTCCTTTTACTTCGTTTTGTGTTGTCACATAAAATCCCCAAGGAATACATTTGTGGTTGTAATTTGATCAAATGTTGAAAAGTTTAAGATCTTTCAAGACTTCGGTAAACCACTGCATGTCTGTGTCAGTGGTGCACTTATACCTGCTGCCAGTGACTGTATAGGCCTGTAAGTCATATTTACAGCTTTGTTTTTCAGAAAATAGTGCAAACAATACACCAGTGGTGATCAAGGCCGTATCAGAAATCTTTTAAATCATTTAATTGAAAGAGTATTCACAAAGGAGAAATTGTAAAATATGGCATTTGGGGCTGTTTATTTATTTCCAATACATTTTATTACATATAACTAACACCCAATTTGTACAAAGAAAGAAGGGTTAATTACTCATACATTAAAATCAGCCGGAAGGATGAAAGCCGGAGATTAAGATTGTGCCTAATAAAGAATGTGCTTGGCATCTGTCAGTTTACGTAACATTCCATTCAGGTCAACTAATTATACCTTCATGCTACATCTCAAGTATTTCAGTATTTTTTGATCGAGAGTGGCTGAGCAGCGTCCGGGCGGGGCTCGAAGCTCCAGGCAGCGTACGAACCGACATGACGACGCCGCTCTGCTCATTAATGAAGGGAGATTAAATCAGTGGAACCGAGTTCTCCCTGTGCAGAGTAGAAATGCGGAGATGAATGAGGATATGTGATCCATCCTGATAAGTCCTCATCTTCCTGGTGCTTTCGGTGATAATCAGCTGCGTGTACAGCTTCGGCACTAAAGCTTAGAGTCTAAATGTCAGACTTGTATAGAACAGGTTCCACCTGTCATTTACTGAGGAAGTACCAATCACTTACACTGAATATGGATCATCGGATTCTAGATGGAGCTAATGAGCTTTGCGCGGATCAACTTCCTGCGAGCAAATGAGTTTCCCGGCAACATTACCAAAGGTGAATTTAATGTGATGTGAAGGTTGTCGATCCAGCTATGTAGTAAAAAGACCTTTGATTAATTTCCATAGTCAGCTCTGAAGAGTGACATTTCTACCTATACGAGGAACAAGGTCAAGAAAACACACTCGAGGAATGGTTCATAGAAAAGTAGGACCTTTATTAAAGACTATACAGGAAATTGTGAGGAAAAGGATATGATCATTACAAAGGTAAAATCATGGCTGGCGATCTGTCCAGACGTTAGCATAGTGATAGAATGTCAGTGGTTATCATTGAAAATACTTCATCTCTATAAATTAAATCTGCCTGTTAGCACGCTGTGATAGGAAACTAACACAATACGAGGTCAGCTTGCAGCACAATGTCATTCAGTCTTTAAAAAAGGGAATTAAGCTAGGAGGTGAAGCACTTTTGCACCATCTGCACAAGATTACACTGCCAAATACAATAGTGGTGAACTAATTCTTCAGCAAACACTACGGCTGTGCTCATGTTACACCGGTGTTAGTACAATGAGACACTGGAAGGGAGACGGGAATGGCTCATCGACGTTATCATTAACATCACCCAGGGCAAACTCTGACCCTTCAGCTGACGAAGCATCGAACGAGTCAGGAGAGGAATGTGCGATGAGCAGACCAGCACTGCCCTCTCTGGTCTCTCATTGTTCATGATGAATTCCAACAGTGGACAAGAAGCTCAGATAAAACCAGGCTGGATTTAAATACCCGTGTAGCGCAGTGAGTTCATATCAACATCAATGCTGGTGGACTGTTACAATGCGAACAAACACAAATCAGTGCATATTAAAAGCAATCTAGATGCACTCACAACACATTATTGGTGCATCACTGATTAGTGTCAATGCAGGGTTTCATTTAGGATGCAGAGATCTGAGCTAAATCACATTATCCTCAAAGCTTGTTCTCCATCAGTGATGGAGACCTGTGGACAAGCTGCTATGGTTGAAATGATAGATATTGCAAATATTGCATACATTCAGGTGGTACAAAGACAATTTTGGCTGAAGTAAAAAGGGAGCTGCATATTGCTTTGCCTTCCTTCAGTAGCAGCTTCAAAGGCAAATCCGGCAAGCAGGAGTTAAGAGTTGGGCAGCAGAAAAACGCCACTCCGGCATCACACACACACATCAATTAATCGTAACTGAAGCTGCCTGAAGGAGTTTGGTCTGAAAAACTGCAAAATGTCCTGAATCTCACTTAAACATCAGTAAATGTGTCACGCCTCCTCGCCCAGCAGCTCCAGGGGCATTGGGGACTTTGGATGTTTGCTTTCAAAGTGCTGCTTGAAGGTCTTCAGGTCAGGCATCTGGGTCTGGAATGGAAAAGACAGATAACAACACGAGTGACATGAAGATCAGTAAAAGGTAAAGAGGATTCAAAAATCTTAAAAAATCGTTTTCCACCACAGCATTCAGAAAGCAAGAGACAAAACTGAAAATGTACCAACTCTTCCACAACACTGCAGCTTGTGACTTGTTTATATTCAACATCAGTACATGAACGAGCTTAGTGTGCAGAGGGAGGAGTGGTGAGGTGCTCATTAGTCAGACAGCCAGGAGCATGTATGACATGAGAGAGCACGGCCTTCCCCAGTGAGTGGGGGAAACATGGTGGTCAGTCCAGTGTGCACAGCCTCAGCAGTACCTGCAGGTAGGGAGGATCATGAGTATTTAATGCCCCGCAGCACAGGAATACTGGTTGAATACAGAGCTGAAGAAGTATGACGGATGAACTACAGTTAGGGAGTGTCAGCTCTCTGAGCAGGTGGTAAAACCAAGAGGGAGGAGCCCTGAAGCATGCACACGATCTCTTGATAAGAGGGGAATAAAGAGTAGGTTAGTAAGGTCACGCTTTGGAAGAAAAGCTTCACGGACGTAAAAAGTGGCTGGACCGTTACAGTGAAATGTGAGGCAGCGCATCAGTTTGTTTACAGGCCTCCAAATGAATCCCAGGAGGTGAAAAGCAGCCTGCTCACTCACCATACCCAGGGTGTAGCAAACAGAGAAACACCACTGGTGACCATGGGGCAGTGTTGCACATTATCGCTCATGTGTGACAAGCAAACGCATGGAGACAAGCGTATCTACAACATAACCACACCCGAGCACTGGGACACAGAAGCTATAAAAAACATTTGGTAATACTGCTTCTCATCCATACTACACTACCCTAAATTACACTGCCCTCTCTTGGATGCATTGCTTAACAACCACACCAACGTGACGGATGCATGGGTGGTGCAAAACATTCGAAGCACATGTTCTGATTTAAAGGTGTAACATCAGCATATTCGGTTCAGAGAAGTGCCATGGTGCTCTCATACACTGTGTTCAGGTTGACCTAGTTGAGTTTTTGGCTAGACTGTGGTGCTGCTGCCAAAATGTTTTCAATTAAACAGACACTCGAAACACAACGAGAGTTATGGATTTTCACTTGGAAATGTTGACGTGTAAACAGGGCTTTAGATGGATGAGAGAGTCAGCTCCATGCTGTAATGACGATTAATCGTCCAGTGAATCATATCACTCTTCTAAGGTCATTCTCAGAGTTTTGGCTGAAGCACATACCCGACATACGGTGCACGTGAACACTAAAGCAGCCTTCGCGGCGGCCTTCTAGTCATGGCCTTTGGTCTTCTTGATCTCTGCCTGCTTTTTGGCATTTTTCTGCTGGGACTGGAACTTCTGGTGCCCACGGGCCATATCTGACGTTACCCCTGAAGAAATCACACAGGATTCTGATGAGTCACAAGCTGGAAGAGAGCACAGACTCTGGACCGCAGGAGGAGGTGATGGACACAGTCAGCACCAAGGTGAGACTGAACACTGATAACATCAGACTGTGGAAAACAGCAGGATTACTGATGTTCAGAGCCAAAAAGACAATTCACTTGAAGATCTCTCCAAAGAGAAGATGACAGCAGATATTCAACAGATATTCAACAGAGATAAAGATGTGGCTCAATGCCTGTAAGAGCGGTGATTCTGGGTGATGGAGGTGTGCAGCGCTACATCTACACACACTGTACTGCACACCTCTAAGCCCACTTTAGCAAGTATTGGATTCAACGGTGACTGTTGATTCTGATTACCAGAAACATCTTAAAAAGACACTTTTGGTACGCATAAATGGACAACAAATCGAGGCAACGTAACTAAATCAGAACTCACTGAGACGCACGGCAGCCGGTGTTTTAGATTAACTGGTTTCCCACTTAACTGGTGACCGACTTCCTTTAGTGTCTTTTCATACTGCCAGTAACAGCAAATGATGGAATAAGACTCACAAAAGCTGCGACACCTCTAAGCTATAATGTAGATACAGTTAAACAAAGTTCACCGGGATAGCTGCGGATTACTGTTGAGTTTTTCACTTCGCGCAAACTCAACTGACGTCAAGCAAGTCGGTCATCTAGTAACAGGGAAACCATATAATCCGTAACATCAGTGGCCCGGCTGGCAAGATGGGTGGAGAGCGTACCGATATAAAGAGGAATAAAACATTAACATCTGCACGACTCAATGAATGTCTTTCTAGTGACAAGCCTGCCAGTGAAGATAGCCGACTATGCAGAAATAAAGTTGATAATCTCAGATGAGACCGGTCCTGAGTACGGCGCACGCGCAAATCACTCGTGCTGCATTCAGGGACCGTTACATATCTCGTGAATACAAAAACTGCGAAATGTGGGATGTTTAAAAAGTTTCATAAAAGGGAAAAAAAATCAACACAGAAGGGTTGGGATTAGGGTTAGGCTAAGGACCATTCAAAAATAGCCTCATTTAAATATTGTTTTTTACTGTCAGAAACGACACTTTTTTTTCGTCTTGCTTTGTGGGGACAGAGTTTCTGATAGTCTGAAAGGCATCTTCAGTTTCATTACTCCTTATGGAACTGGGAAAACTTTTTAAAACATACTAAAAATGATTAATTGCAAATACTCTCTGATTAACTGAAGGAGTTTTCTCTCCAAACTTGTGTAATGAGAGTCTTTGTCGACATGTTGCGTGACTGGCTGCCCACCACAAGATGTCAGGGTTCAACTCATTCTGATAGTACTGCGGGTAGTTCACTTTTCTCCAGCAGTACTGTACATATGAACTTCATGAAGTGCTATGTAAAACTATATTTAACTCTGTCTGTCGATGTAAGTGCTGTACTGAGTGAAAATGTTGCATGTTTGTCATCTTATATTTTACACTTATTTCTTGCTATTTTTTTTCTTTTTTTCAGAGACCAAAATCTTATATCTATTCTATTCTATTCTATTCTATTCTATTCTATTCTATTCTACTGGAGTCTATTCTGTTCTTTATTAACTTATATGACAGACTGAGTGCTCTGTTGGGTATAATACACACTTTTTGTGTCTGAAACAGACGGGCACACCTCTGTGGTCGGGATTAACCAATGGCGCCTGAGTGTTCCACCTGCGTAGAAGCATCCAGCCAGTCATCCGGGCGGTTTCTCTCAGGTGCTGCACAGCTCACGCCTCTCTGACAATTAAACTCCAAACAAATTACAAGCCCTGCACGTGCTTCGTGTGCGATTCAAGTCTGTCTGTGCGGAGTTACTTGTAGGACGAGGATACGGATGGTTTTATCTGTGTTTTTTATTGGAGAAGTTATTTAGAGCTTCCTCCTGTTGGCATAGGCTTTTACACAATTTGAACCTGCTCATGGTGGGAAGCCTAGTTTTTCAAGCAAATCCTTAAAAACATCGGTGCTGGACGCAACATGGATGTGGACAGGTAAGAGAAAACCATTTGCATTACATTTTTACTCTTCGCTTAAAATAATTGCATATTTCAAAGTCTAAAGCTTTTATTTAAACTGATAAAGTTTGTGAATTAAAATGTTATTGACATGATCACAGAAAAGACTAAATGGATTTTGTCTTTGCTTTTTTCAACAGAACTTAAAATATTTGAATTGCTGGCAATTTTTGAATCTGGTATATTTTAAATAAATGTAATTGTTGGCTTAATAGGTCACCTGGGGGCTGTGAAAGTATAAAAGGATTGACATCATGTTGAGCCTGCTTTGTTCGTTAACTGTGATGTACACAAGCAGCTACTCCTCAGAAGTGAGCCTAAATAAACACACCTCACATGTTTCTGGCAGAGACTCTGCTGCTCGGTGAGAAACAGCCCGGGGCCAAGCTGCTGGCTTCTTCTGACTCGTCTGTCTTCTCCCAGTAAACGGCAGCCGATAGCGGTACCAGACGAGGCGTCGGCGCCTTCCTGCAGGGTGTTCAGCTGCGAGGACCAGGCGTGGAGGAACTACGTGGAGAACCCCCTGACGGCGGCCACCAAGGCCATGATGAGCATCAACGGAGACGAGGACGGCGCAGCCACTCTGGGGCTGCTCTACGACTACTACAAGGTCTGACGGCCCTGACTTTCAAGAGCCAAAACAGTAAAGCTCAGTTTCTGATCCTGTTCTTTGTCTTGGCTCTAGCATTGCCAGGTTCCCAGAGAAACAAAGTGTGCCACCAGTGGTTTCAAACCCGCTGACTACTCTGCAGTGGAGCTCAAGAGGCGCTCCAGCCGGGATATACTCAACCAATACGTTCAGGCGCTGACCGCCATGCCCGTCAACCTCTCCAGCAGCTACGGCACCGTGGGACATCACAGCTTGAAGTCTGAGGCGAGCAGTGTCTCAGCGGTCCACGGTGGAGACGGCGTGCCGGTCCCCCTGATCACGACAGAGGGCCACTCTGCCGTGCTGGACTGTGGTGGCTCCTACAAAGAAGACCCCGTAGAGGAGAAAAGGCTGGTCTACAAGCAGAGCCGCTACGGCTCGGCTCTCAGCGGCGGCCTTAAAAACGACCAGCGAAGCTCTCTGGACAGCTCGTATGGGGAGTCCTTGAAAAAAGAGGTCAGACCAGTTATTTGAGACAGAGATTTAAATTCAAGGATTTTCACATGAGTTGCATGGCGGTGTGTGGGAAGTTTGAATCTCAGTGTGTTCGTACCTCTGCAGGTGTACCACAGAAGTCCCTCTGCAGGAATTGATGCCTCCCACTCCATCCTTTCAGCGTAAGTAACTGAAACTCAGTCTGAACACAATGCAAACATCACGAGTGCGTGAAAGTTATGCTTTTGTTGACAAATTCCACAAGAAGACCAAAATCAACTTAGAAAATAACTACAGGACTTTAAGTGGATCTTAGTTGAGCCCTCAAGAGAAACGTTGACTTATTTTTGAGTCAAAGCCACCGAAGTGTTGCAGTGTTTGTCAGACTGCTGAAGACTGCTGTGGGCTGGTTTTGGCCCACGGGCCTTAAAGCGATACTTCAACATTTTAGCAAATTGGCCCATTTAGCGCAATTCATTAGTCATTTCAAACAGCATACTTACTTTTTTTGTGAGGGCGAGCTGTTGTTTATTCAGAGGTGAGTCGGGGAAGGTTTTCGGGACGGACACAATGGAAGTGGATGGTATTTTGGTTCCCCCTCATCAAACTCATCAAATACACAATCCAACAACCCCAAAACACTTTGGTGGGCAAATTATAATCCGCACATTCACTACGCTTGACACCCCTGATCTAAGTGAATGGGACCTTTTTTTCTTTTTTCCTCTATATTTGATTCATCCAAGTTTGGGTTTGTAAAGGGGGGTGTAGTTATCCCAGGTCCATGGCACCATCACACAGTAAAGAGAGAGAAACGCCCTCATCCACTCCCACGGGGACGATCGTCACCAGTTTAGCTCGCGGGAACGTCTTTGGATTGTGTCAAAACTCACACATGTACAGGGAAACATGTCAACTCCACACAGAAAGGGACACGCCTGGAGCCAAACTGTAAGAGGGGGGAGTGCTCCTCACCGCTCTCCTTACTGTCTGCACCGTTTTCATGGAGCTGATCCAGTCCAAGCTGCTGCAGGATGCTGTCTTTCCGGATGACTCTGGTCTCATTCGTCGCATCAAACTGGGATTTAAAAAAAAAAAAAAAAATAGTATTTAAAATGGAAAAAAACCATACTTATTTCCAATCACTGTTTTCAGTTGCATATCTGAGATGTTTCCCTCACAGTCGTGTCTTCTCCCAGCAGCAGGTTCCACTACAGTTTGGACGCCAGCATGTCGCTGCGGCCGCGCCAAGACGAAGGTCCCATGATCTATCTGAACCGGGGTCAGTTCTACGCTCTGACGCTGCGCGACCTGGGCTTCAGATCCTCCCTGTGTCCGCCCCAGGACGACGCCCAGGGCGGCGGAGCGGCGCCGTCTCCATCCAGAAGGGCGTCCAGCGGCGAGCAGTACGCCGACGGCTCCGAACGGGACACTGTCGTGCAGGTGAGCGCGGGCGGACGGCTTGGAGCGGGGATGGACTCTGATGGAGTGACGATTCTTTACATTCCCCCCTGCAGAGTGTCGTCATGGTGGTTTTTGGAGAAGACAAGGGCAAAGAGGAGCAGCTGAGGAATTGGAGGTACTGGCACTCCCGCCAGCCCACTGCCAAGCAGAGAGTCCTGGACATTGGTAAGATCATTTTACTGGTAAGATCTTTTAGTCAGCGGGCCACGAAGCTGCAGGAGGATCCCGTCGCGTATCCTCGGGTGAAATCCAAAACAATTAAAATAACAGTCAATCCCCAGTTCCCACAGGAATCCTGTGAAGAGGCAGCCAATGAGCGAGCATTTGCATGAACGTTAGCGGGAGTGGGCGGGGGCCTGGACCGCAGCCATATCCTGATCCGTCAGCAGGAGACAGGCCTCGACCTGTGGTGGGAGAATTCAGTGGAATGAGACAGATGTTGTACAAGTAATACATGAAGAGTCTGCGCTTTACGGGAATTTCATTCATTTGAGTTGAATCTTCGGGTGAATGGATTTCTATTGTGACGCAGGGAGCATAACCGACCTGGTATGTCAGGCGACCATTTCTACGCAAAAAACCTATGGACACAGGACAGTGGAGCCAGGACCAGCAGACGGTTTAAGTCCCATCTCTTTTTACTGGGCTCCACTGCAGGAAGTCCTTTACAGAGTTTATTGGATGGCAGTTGTTTCAAACACAGTTTAGTTCCGAGGCCACATTAAGTTCATTTTCATCTTTGATGGACCAGACCAGTAAAATCAAGCCACAATAGCCTTTAAAATTTAAACTTTAAAGTTTGTCTTTATTGTGGCACAGAGTATACATAATGAAAAGATTTCTGTTTCCACAAGACTGCCTCACCATTACCACTGAAAATCTCAACATGAAGCCAATTTTAATTAAACTTTCTGCTGCAAAACACAGTCAAATGCCCAAAAACTTCTACAGCTGTTGGATTCGACACTTTTGTACAAACTCCCCTGACAGAAAGGCTTTGAGGATAGTTTGAGATCAATGACGGAGAGATATTTCATGGCAGTATCATTGGACCAGATTGGAGCTTCTTATGGGCCGATTTTGACCCACGGGCCTCATTTTTGACACCCGTGGTCTGCAGACTGTTCTCAACCTGCAGTACTTAGAATTAGAAGTGTTTTTCTGCGTTGAGGCGGCAGTGGTCACTCTGAGAAGAGGGCGGATTTGGTCAGATATGTTGAGGCGTTCTCCCATCCATCCTGACTGCAAATCTCTCTGGTGGCCAAAAAAACATGTATTTTAAAACCGTTTACTGTGAGAAGCCAAAGTTGTTTATTAATGTACAAGCTTCTCATTCTCAGTTCATATAAAATCCCGGCTGTTTCAGCAGGATCTTTGTGCGTTTTAACAGTGAGACTGACGGAGGAAGATTTAGTGATTCTTCAGCTCCAGGTGAGCTCTTTCCTTCATGAGTCAACAAGTGCCAACAAATCGGGCCACCTGGTTCTTAAAGAAACCAGACTGATGGGTTTATTTGACGTTATACCCAAAACACCACCGAGAAGAATAAAGTCAATGAGAACGGTCCCTTCGAACAATGTGCTGGGCTTTGGATGTGAACTTTAGATTTAGATAAATGAAACACTTTGTGTCGTGTTGTGATCTGTGTCACCGGTTTGAGAATAACCTGCAATTAAAAAATGAATCACTCGTGTGTGCAGGGCCACGCCACGGTGCAGTGGTTAGCACCGCTGCCTCACAGCGACAGGGTCTGCAGTTAGAGTTTGGAAGCTTCCTGTGTGGAGTTTGCATGTTACTTCTGTGCATGCGGGAGTTATAATACTACCCACCAAGTTTGGATCGTATATTTAAGCCATTTTTATCAATGTTATCTCAATTATTGTCTGAATACCAGAATCTGTTGTTCTCATTTCTGAGAAAATGACCTCCGACTGAAACGCCTTTCCTTTGTCTCCTCGCTTCACACGCAGCCGACTACAAGGAGAGCATCAGCACGATCGGGAACATTGAGGAAATTGCCTACAACGCCGTGTCTTTCACATGGGATGTCAGCGAAGTGGCAAAGGTAAGCAAAAAAAAACAAAAAAACATGCGTATAGAGTCCTCTGTTTTGCTCCCATTTTTAGACTCTGGGATCAGTTTGAACACTTTCCTCAAACAAAACCACAACAAGATGGTTCTTTGTAGCTTTTCAGGTTTGTGGGGAAATGGTTACTGGATAACAAACCGTGAACTGGTCTCTAGGTCAGTAAAGATGTGAGGACGCTGTCGATGCCTGAATGCAGTAAAGTGCTGTTGTAGCGTATTATTGCTGCTTCAGCTCTGCAGCAGATGGAAAACGGCGCCTTCAACATCACCCTGGAAATAAAGCTCACACTCATGATTCAGCATCAGGAGACGTGCTGTCACAGCTTGACCTGCTCCAACCTGAATGGTGAATACAGTAATGCTGACTCTAACAAGATCCAGTGTACCTAAAACACTCCTACTTTTCCATCTGCCTGATATTTCACATGTATTCTAAAGCGGAGTTATCACAGCCCGAGAGCAGAAACATGCCATGCATCGTGAAGGCAGCCGAGCAAATACTTTTGGCAATATTGAGTACATTTGTCTGAAGAAGACTGTTCCTGAAGTAACATCGTGATACGGAAAGCTGTGGTAGGAGCTCCAGGTGGAATCACACCAAAAACTGATGTGAATGGACGGTGCTGTTGCTGTTAATCGCTCTCATCAATATTTTATTTCAGGCATCTCAGCTGTGAAAGGTGCTTCAATAAAACATGAGCGTTTAATGGTCGTGAATTTTTATGAATTGTGTGATACGACACATTTATGGACGCTGGTAGTTCAGAGGATGAAATATGAGCTCAGTTTGGGTGTAAATTTACATTTTTTTTGTCTCAGATGTGATGTGAATGATCGTCTCTTGAGCATCGTGGCTTTAGCTCTGACATTGCTGGTGCTCTCAGCTGAAGTGACGGATGCAGGCTGAGTCTGGTTCAGTTGGTTTGTGGCTTTTCTGTCCAGAACACGCAGGACCCGAGTCTGATTGGACATACCTAAATATTTAGCGTTATGGAAGCTGTTGCCTGGCAACCATCAGCCTCCTTCTCGTAGGAAGGGGACGGCTTGTTTCTGCGTGAGCGCCGAGATTCCGGGCGAGGCTTCGCAGTGAAGTGGCGTTTCGGTGCCGTCCATAAATGCAGCGGGCCTCCTGCGCAAACAGGCGGTAGAGCACGGTGACGCTCGGGGAGAGATGTAAGCGTGCGGCGCTCGGAGCCTCTCCAACAACCGGCCGTCACCCCTGCAGGTTCAGACACGACGCCGCTGACGCCGCTCAGTGGGAAAGCTGTTGGAATACCCGCCGTTATTGGTCTGTGTAAACTCCAGCCCAGTCTTCCAGTTCAACAGGCTCGGCAGCTCCAGCCGCAAGTCAACAATGTTCAGGTGATTTGGCATTAATCATGAGAGTTTCTGCCGTCGCTGAAGGTTCCAGCACACCTGGAGGGACGCTTCTTAAATCTCATAACACTGGAAAGCCGTTTAAAAGGAAAACTCTGCCAATCCACACACGGTTCAGTGTCTGATGAGAAACGTTTTTGGGGCGTGCACAGCACGAGCGAGGGTCAGCAGTCCGTCACACCACGTCTACACACAGTTTACATTTGTTGTGTCAAATTCGTTTTGGTTCTGGGACCACATAACGCTCAGTTCTATCGACAGTGGCTCAGGCCTCTAAAATAGAACCATAATAACCTTTCATTTTAGTTTTCTCTTCGTTATGGTGCAGAGTATACATGAACACCAGTTACTGCAGAAAATGGTGAAGAGCATAGTGAAATGTGCAAAAAAAACTGAAATATTTACCACATTACACCACAACACATGGCAGATGTTAGTTTGTTACATTTAATTAATCAGTAAACTAAACAAGGATCGATCACAAATTACATTTTATGGCACTTTTCAGACTATGAAGTTTATCTGAACTTGCTAAACAGTCATGGGTCATAAACGGCCTGTTCATAGCACTCAGCTTAAAAAGTATTCATCAATATCCAATATGCAGACTTTACCCTGCTGCTCAGCCCACAAATACATCTCAGATGTAAATACGGCACAATTAAAGCTTCTGTTTGTTCTACGACGATGTGGTGATCAGGATGTCATCAGGACTGTTAAAGCGTTTTGAAGATGTGTAGTGGCAATTATAGCCTGTTTAAAGCTTCAGCTGTGATCTTTGGACCTCCCAGCAGGTTTTTATTAAATATAAACTTTAAACTGATTGAAAAAAGTCCTTAAGAGCAGCTCAGTGAGTGTCCTGTATGGGGTTCATAAAGGAGACTAATCAGGCTTCCTGAATGAGATTAATCTGCCAACTCAAATCTTTTTGTGCCCTTAAAATGCTGTTTATGGTAGAAAGTAATGGATTATATCCTATTGTGATCCCAGTAAACCTGTTGAATCCAGTTTTAGTTTCAAAGCATTTAACTCTGTGAAAGAGGGATTTTAACGTTTAACGTTAACATTTCTGAAAGCTGCTTTACTGAAGGGTTCATGACAAAACAAAACACAGCGACTGATGATCCAGAGTGAAATCCACGCCGACTCCAGAGTCACTGCTGTGTTTTCATGAGTCCGTTGGGTTTAAAGCTTAAATGTTGTTCTGTAGCGCTGTCGGAAAATTACGCATGAATGCACTTATTTTCATTACGAAGAGAAAACTGCGGTTTTCAAACAGCTTGAAATAGAGTTGGGTGTCTTTGGTTCCTGAATGCTTACAGGGATTTGGGATCCCTGGTGTCGTTTGACTCTGTCAACAGATAAATGAGTTTATTCTGCTGAACTGGAGACGGGGTTCGGAGTAAGCCGCGCTCCATCCCACATTCAGGAAGAGGGGAAGTGATGTTGGTTTCCACTGAATCTGTTGGTTTCCGCTGAATCTGTCTGACTTGGTAACTCGTCCCGACTAGTTGAGGAGCGACTGCTCGTTTTCAGTTGGTTCAAAACAAAGTCTGTGGTGAGTCAAATTACAGGAAACCTTATGACCAAGCCGAATCGTGACTCACGCTAAGGGAAAACACCTGAGAGAGACTGGTGCATTGAAGCGAGGTGAAAATGGAGCAAAGTCATGATGTTTCCTGATCCTGGTTCCAGTTACCGTTTATTTCTATCAAAACGGTGACTGGTTACTTGGACAGCCGGTTCCTGCGTTACCCATAAGGCCCGTCTTCTCCTTCCCTTGGCCAGGTGTTCCTCTCGGTGAACTCTCTGAGCACGGACTTCTCGTCGCAGAAGGGCGTGAAGGGGACGCCGCTGCTGCTCCAGATCGACACCTACAGCTACAACAGCGGCAGCCGGCGGCCCATCCACCGCGCCTTCAGCCAGATCAAGGTCTTCTGCGACAAGGTGACGGCGCTGGGAGCCCCGCCCGGCCGGCGGCGAGTCGCCACGCCACGCTGACCGCCTTCTCCTGGTGTGTGTGTGTGTGTTTCAGGGAGCTGAGAGGAAACTCCGCGATGAGGAGAAGAAACAGCTCAAGAAACGACCCAGAGGTTTTCTTCGTCTCTGTTCAGAATAAACGGGTAAAACAGAGTGAACGTCTTCTCTGGTGCTGATCTCCGTTTCCCGTCTGCAGCGGCGAAACACGTCGGCTCGGAGCTGACGGCGGCGGCGGCGAAGAAGGCCGACAGCACGCCGTTTCAGAGCACGCCGGACCTGGACTCCCAGCCGGTCCTCTTCATCCCAGACGTCTACTTTGAGAACCTGCAGCGGGCGGGCCAGGTGAGCGGCCGCCGCCTCTCACACACTCCCTGAACCATCCCAGAAGTACCTGCATCTCCTCCTCCTGTTTCAGGTGTTGTCTTTCCACGCCGCCGACGTGGGCAGGAACGGGTGAGTGTGTCCTGACACACTCCTGAGTCGGGCTGTGTGTGTGCGTATTGATCTGACACGCTGTCGTGTGTGTCTGCGTCCGTCAGGGCCGTGCTGATGAAGAGAGCGCTGAGTGTTCCTGAGGAGAACGTCTCTCCGCCTCAGCCCAAGAAGTTGAAGAGAGAGGCGGAGCAGAAAGGTAGAAGGTCTCCTGAGTTTTCCTGACTTCTCGTTGCTTCCAGCGGTTCTCATGTCCGAACCTGTCTCTCCTCCAGTCCTCCTCTATGTGAGGAAGGAGTCCGACGAGGTGTTCGATGCCCTGATGCTTCACTCCCCGACCCTCGCCGCCCTGATGGAGGCCGTAAGTATTCAGAGAGAGTGTGTGAGCGGCGTGTTTGACATGTTTAACCTGAACTCTGGCCTCACAGATCTCTGAGAAATACGCCGTGCCCGTCGGCAAGATGACCAAGGTTTACCAAAAGAGCAAGAAAGGGTGAGTGAAGATGCAGAGAAACGAGACCGGCTGCATTTTACACTCTTTAAACGACTCCAGAAAGCCCAATGCTTCAAACCCTTTTTAAGAAAGAGCAAATTTCAAATTCTGCACAAGTGATCCAGAGGAAAAAAATTCAGATCGTGTTCCTGATCGTTCACCGTCGTCCTCCTCAGGGTTCTGGTGAACATGGACGACAACGTCATCCAGCACTTCTGCAACGAGGACACCTTCGTCCTGACTCTGGACGGCTCGGCCGACTCGCTGCGTGTGGTTCTGTCGGAGATCTGACGGCTGCTTTGTTTTCTCCAGACTGTGGAGGGAAGTCACGTCTGTACAGGCTTTGGAGACGGCGCTGGACCGAGACGAGCTGGAAACCGGGGCCTCGGCGCTGAGCTGGGAGGAGGACCTGGAGCGCCACGTTTGGCGGACGTGGGGAAAATCCTTCCATTTACTGATTGATTGATCAGCTGATCGGAGTTGACTTCTGAACTGTGAGAGGTGTAAACTGACCCAGAACACTTTTTCTTTTTTTAGACCATCACCCTGTTTCATTAGAAGTTCTGCATCTTCTTGTACAGTTTTAGATGTGTGTGTGTGTGTGTTGCTTTTCAGTGGAACTGAATGAGTCTTGATGGTTCTCATTCTGTGTGTTGAATGTTAATACCAGCACAGCGACCGTGGCTTCACAAAGAGGAAGACTGCCAGTCTCCGGGATGCTCCTACACTCTTCCACTTCCTCCTGCATGTATTTATTGTTTTTATTTTTCTCCTCTTCCTGGAGTCGCTACAGTCATCGGTCTTTATGACTTTTGAATTTCCAGTTTTCCTCAGAGGCTCACCAGTGGACCGATGCAGATGTCTGAATGAGTCAATAAATATAGTTTTGTACGAAGTTGGTTGTCTCTCTGTCTTTAAAGTTTGCATTTCTACTTATAGCATCGATGTTTAACGGTAGGCTTTTCACTGTTTCGACAATGACCAGGATTTAAAGGGGACCTATTATGCTATTTTTCATTCCCATCATATAGGTCTCAGAACCCAAAAAACATAGTATTTAAGTTTGTTCAGAGTTTCAGTGGTCTAAAAAGTCTGAGGAGCCCTCCTCAGAACAGGCTGTTTCAGAGCCTACTTTCCAGAATGCACTTGAACACATCTGACCACGCCCACTCTCTCTTACACACACACACACACGGTGGGGGGCACAGTCAGGGGGAGGAGTTAAATCCGCCTATTTCAGGATAAGCGTGCCAAACTCAAACTCGGCCGTTTCAGCTTTAGTTTCATTTTCAAAAATGTGGTGTAGCAAGACGGAGGAAACGGCTTTCAAATGTGAACGTCATAATGAGGCTACGGCAACACATACTATAAGAAACTCTTCACAAAGTGGAAAAAGCATAATATGTCCCCTTTAAGTTGTCACAGTTTTGATACAGAAAAAAAACTTTTACTGTTTTAATATTGCCTCTCCTCAGATGGACTTTGTCTTCCAGTTGATGTGCAGGGGTGTTCAACCTGTGGCTCCATGAAGCTTTCAGCGAATTATATCTAAACATTTTATACTATTTCTATTTTATCTACACACCGGAGTCCTTTATAAAATCAACTTTATCTCTAGGATTTAAAAAAAAAGCTGAAATTACTAGAATTTCTAAAAGAGGGAAAACAGTTTGAAATGGAGAAAAAAAGACGAAACTACTTTGGGAACAGAAAATGCCTCAAATGTTCTTCCTTCCTGTGGCCGTAAGACTCTAAAGCCCCGCCCATTAAACAGTGTTTGCTGTGTTTTGAAGAATTTCATCTGTTCTGTGCTTATATTAGTCACTCTTAGAAATTTTAATGTGATTCTATTCTAAAATGTAACAATTGTCTGAAATGCTGGAATAAAACAAAACTGCTAAAATCAGGTGCAAAAGCAGCTGAAAATGTAATGAAATGTTTGCCACTGTAAAATAATTCAAAAACAAACGCTACATTTTTGTACACAAGAGCAGCTTCTAAATCAAACCTCCCACGCCACATGAATACTTAGCACACAATATATTGTAAATTTATTTCTTGCCTTTTTCAAATTGACCAAAAAAACAAAAACAAAACAAAAAAACAGAATCCTGTGTTCCAAAAACTGAAGTCACTAAAATACAGGATACCATACAAAACCTACAAAATGCAACAATTACAAACATTTTGTTCAACATATAACAATTGTACAGTAGAAATTTATACAATACTGTTTCTTTCTTTATATTTGGCACTTGATCACAAGATGCTATTTTGTGTTTTAACAGAATTGTTACACCTGACACAGATTTTGTTTTTCTCAATGGAAAAAAAAAAAAAAACTATAAAGAGAGAGAGAGAAAGAAGCAACATAGTGACAGTATCATTGCAGTAGTTGTGATTCTCTCCTTTGTTTGTTGGTCTGCATCTTTTTTAAAATTCTTTTCTTAAAAAATAAAATAAAACAGCAGTTATACAATTGAACATTCAAAGCTTTTCTAAAGGAGGGTGGGGTGTGGGTGCTGTGAGGGGGAGGGCAGGGGGGCGGCTGTGCTCGGGTACATTCAGGAGACCGACCGGCTGCAAATGTCACTTTTTCCCCAGTTTTTATAATAACAACCAGAGACGAGGAGACAAACTGCACCGCGCAGCGTTGCTGTGGTCACTGTGCGTTCTGATTCATTCAGGTTAAATTACTCTCACTTAGTTCTTCTTAGTCACTGGAATTCTCATACTTGATCAAATAATCTATGATTTACTGGTGCATGAACCAATAATGTGATCATTTTGACTCTTTTCAATGTAATAAAGTCAATAATGTAATAAGTATTATCCTCAGTGTACAAAACCTGCAAAAAACTTTCATTTTTTTAAAATAAATGCTGCTGTATTTATGTGTTATTACAATATTTGTTGCTTCTTTTTTTTTTTTAGAAATGATTTATAAAATATTACTCCTTGTTGGAATGTTGGAAAAAATATTCTCAGTTATTTCCTCACATTATTGGCTTCACTACATTTGGAAC
Source organism: Salarias fasciatus (assembly GCF_902148845.1). NCBI lineage: Eukaryota > Metazoa > Chordata > Actinopteri > Blenniiformes > Blenniidae > Salarias > Salarias fasciatus. The sequence continues at coordinate 22,642,350 of NC_043755.1, forward strand.
GGCTGAAATTCTGACATTACTGGGCGTTTCATTCCTGCTCTGCAGGGATCGTCCGGAGGTTTCAGACGCCGCCGCATTCGCCCTGACCGCACTCTTCTCACCTGCTGATGGCTGTGAAGGTCGGGGTTCGTCCCCTCGTCAGGATGCTACGCTGCCCGTCTCGCTAATAAAAGTTCCACGTTTTAAAACCGGTCACTAAAATCCCCCCCGTTACTGATCACATTCAAACTGCGGACGCTGCTCTCCGTGGGTTTCAGGAGAGCGGGAGAAGAGAGAAACCTCGGTATGTACAGGTGTTTGTGCGTGGCGTTGGTCCCCGCTGCGTCACGACACCGACGACACCAACACACAAAGCCAGCCAGCACACACACACACACACACACGTACGTGCGTGCGTGCGTAGTCACATGCACGCGGATCCTCACATGATAAAGGAGTGGGAGAAAAAAAAAGAAGAAGAAGAGAAGCGCTTGGCATGCTGGATATCCGGCTTAAATAAAACAGCTAATATTATTATTACTTCACGACGTTTGTTCTGAGCCGAGCGGTCCGCACTACAGCTGGGTTCGCTTCGAAGTTATCTACAAATACTGGTGGAGTGTGACTGGTTTGACGTGGAGCTGGAGCGCGGCGCCTCCCTCTCTCCGTGCTGACAGGAAGGAGAGGCGGCAGAGGGACGGGCGGCGGACGGAGGGACGCTTCGCCCCGGACGTCGCCGCGCTCCGCCGCACTCCCGAGAGACGGAGGCCAAGATGCATAGTCGCACGACCAGCTGTCCCCCGGATCGCAGTTGGGAAGGAGAGTTTTCAAAATAAAAACAAATCAAAAGAAAGTACACCAATGCACGTACACAAGTATCAGGGTAGAAAAAGAAGAGAGTGAAAGAAGGAGTGAGAGAGGGACAGACCATCTCACCCACACCGAGTCCGCCGCGGCGCCGCCGGCTCCGCGAGCCAATCAAACACCCCGAGACTCCAGCTCAGACTGCATATGTACACCATCTACTGTAAACCTGGAGGACTCCGGAGGGCGGAGGACAGCCGGCGGGCTTCAGGCCCCGGCGAGACCGGTCAGTCTACATACAGAGTTTAGAGGAGGGGGGAGGGGGGAGGGGGGGGGGGGGGGGGGGGGAGGGGGGGTGGCTCCATCTTTGAAAGTCCTCAGTACATTTTGAAGGCCTGCCTCCTTCGTCGTCGTCGTCATCTTGTCATCCTTCATCTTCAGTCTGCTCCGTCAGTGGAGAGTCTCAGGCAATCCGGGGTCACCGAGTCGGCGCTGCAGAGACCAGGAGGAGAGAGAGAGAGTCCGTCAGGGTCGGACCGGGACCCACATCATCCAACAGAATCCAGCTCCTCGTGTCTGACAGTCAGAGGACTGCCTGGTGCGTTCAGGAGCAAACACGAGAATGGAACATCATCTTTAAACCTCTAATAAACTGGACCCAATAAAACATAAAGAACCAGTGTTTTCCTTGATCACAGCGGCGAAGCCTCCAGTGGGAGTGGAGCTCAGTGAGATCCCAGCAGGGGTCCACAGCGGACTGAGAGCTCTGAATGTCACGGCTGCTCAGATGAAGGACGGATCGAGAGCTCCTGAAGAGGACTGGAGGCCCTCTGAGAGCTCTCAGTCCTCCAGAGCTCAGAGCTCTGGGAGGGACGGGGTCTGAGCTGGTGGTTAGTGTAGAAAACACAAGAAAGGCTTTTTCAGGTTGTTTTAGGTTTGATTTGGGGAGTATATCAGCATTGAAATTGAATTTCTATGAATGAATATTGACTAATCTTTAGTTATCAGTGGATAAATAAATTGGACTATACATTAAAGAGGACTGGAACTGCCAGTCAGTCTTTAAGGAGTCTGATCCAACCCTCCTCTGTCTCCTATCTTCATCACGACAGCCGTTCCCCCGGACGCTGAACTCACTGCTCCTCCACAGTGGAACCAGCAGCGGCTCCTGCTCCAGAGAAACCAGGCCACCTCCCTCCCACGCCGTCTCTTATATCAGCCGCTGAAGCCGGTGACGCGCTGGATGACCTCTCCCACGTCCCGCGCCGCCGCGCTCTCGCAAATAGACTCCCTGCAGCTCTCGGCCCGGGAGGCTGAAAGCCTCCGTGGGAGAAACACCTTCGTTCCCGAAGCCCGACCTCGCTCGTCTTCCTCCTCCTAATCCTCCTCCTCCTCCTCCAACTCAGCACGACTGAGCGGAGGCCGGTCCGTCACGCTGCACGACTCCACTCCACTGGAGGCCTCAGACTCTGCAGCTTCACTTTGCTTCTCTTCTGACTGATGATAAGAAGCTCCAGCAGAGTTCATCTGACACCCCTGACCTCCGGAGCAGGGAAGCACAGCGCTCTGACTGCGCGGTGTTTGGTGTCTGTGTGGTGTTTGGGTGCAGCGGGGTGGGCGGGACAGCTCGGCGTTACTCACAGGGGTTTTGTTGGAGCCTCGGCTTTAGAACTGTCCGGCGCTGCTGGGGTCGCACTGCAACAGGCGGACGATGGAGGGGTCGCTCTTCGCTCCTTTGATGAACTCCTCCAGAGACAGCTTTCCTGCAACACACACACACACACACACACACCGTTACCAGACTGCGAACAGGCTGACAGAGGACGAGAGACTGCAGGCTAAACGCAGCTCGTCCTCGTGCCGTTTCTCTCCTCGCCAGCAGATGGCAGTGTTGAGCAACACACTGCTGTCAGCTTCCTGCTCTTTGATGCTGTGTGAAGGTGGTGTTGGTGCACTGGTGTGTGTGTGGAGTGTGTCAGAGGTGTGAGGTCAGGTGTGAGGGAGGAGGCAGGCGTGTGTGTGTGTATGTGTGTGTGATGACAGCAGCTGTCGGCCAGCTGACGGTGACAAGCGGCTCCATACATGATCAAGGTGAACACAGGCCGCTGCTGCTCTCTCTGGACCGTCACACTCTGAAAACACTCCTGCTCTCATTCCACCAGCAGGGCGGCGCTCCTCCACCACTGGCTGTCTGGTATTTGTGGAATAAATGTAGAAAGTAAATGAAATAAAAGCGGTGAGCTCGTCCGCCTGTCCAGATTATTGGGGGATCCAGGCAGTAATGGTGAGGGCTGAAGTGAAGAGCAGCATGGGAAATAACATCAGTGTTTCGGGCACATCTGTAGATTTCATGGCCGTAATCTGAGATTCACTTTAACCAGAAGCTGATATGTTACGAAAGAGGAGATGTTTCAGGAAAGGAAAGCGTTGGTTCCAGTTGTTTTACGGTTTCAGAATTAAGGGAAATGAAACAGCAAATCAAGGAAACAGGAAAGAAGCGTTGTGATAATTAATGAAGTCTGATCAGTCTGTTCAGAAACATAAATTCGTTACGGCTGTCGGAGATTTCATGCGAGCCTACCGTCTCTGTTGGTGTCCATCTGCCTGAAGATCTTCTCCGTCCTTTTCTCGGGCGTCGACTCGTCTTCAGGCATCTTCATCACAGAGGAAACCATCTTATATATCGCCTGAACAGAGACACACACACACACGGTGGGATGTAATCAGCAAAAACTCTTCACTTCAGATTATAAATCACAGGTTTTCCTGGTTCGGCTGCTCATGTTGAGGTTTCATTTCATGAAGACCGAGCCTGCTGGTCCTTCCACAGGCAGGAGGCGGTTTGAACATGTGAGCACGAGGGCCGGCGGCGATCACACTGCGGCATGGCGGCAGAGCCCGAGGCGGCTGCAGGTAATACCAGGACTGAATCCGTGATCGTTCAAACCCACCCGGGGGATTTAGCGGCTGCTCTAATCCAGGTTAACGCAGTGGAACGAGATTAAATTTATGAAGCCAAAAAAAAAAAAATTACAAGCAGCCAGCGGGAAGTGAAATGAGGTGGAGCTGGTACTCTGCTCAGCAGGAGCCTCGTCCGCTCTGCTCTCAGCACCTTTCACTCTAACGATCCCAAAGAAAGGTCTGGTCGATGGAGGCCGGCGCTCTGAGAAGTGAGCAGCAGAAGAAGGTAAAGGACGGACTCCTTAAAGGTCACAGAAGGTCATTTACAAGATTTATTTGAAATGGATGTACTGCTTTCAGGAAGTCAACTCAATACACACAATATATTACTGTTTCGGTTGTAGATCAGTCCAGAACATCGACACCACAGAAGAGTGTCTGTAATATTTTCAAGCTTCAAATGAAGAATTTAATCCTCATAATTCACCTGGACTCCACAGGGATGAAAGAACAATGAAGTCCCAGTGACGGGATAATTACGGTAGCTTTCTCTCATATTTCTTTTCTTTGAGCCAATTACGAGCTCTACCCCTAATTCTGCGATTAATCACAATTTTCAAAAATTAACAGTTGACAGTGTTCCATTAATAAATTGTGATGAATACGATTAAAACTGACAGGACTGAACTTTATAGAAAAAAATCCTTGTTGATAAGCTTTAAATGCAGAGTAGAATTCATATTTATCATTAATGGTGTGCTGCGTTTCAGAACTGAACTGTAGAAGAGAACGTAGAGAAAGAAATGCAGTGAGAACAAATTAAAGTAAGAAAATAGTGAAATCGCTTTTAAAATTGCTTTGGTGACATTGCAAACTGTTCCAGCGGAGCTCACACTGGGAGCTGGAAGGTTGTGCTTTTGCTGTTTTTTCGCTGTGAAATGGCTGCTTCATGCCTACAACCGAGACAGTTAAACGCAACAGATGCAGATCCAGTTAAAAAAAATTAAAAAATCTTTTTTATCTGAAGCTGAAGAAGTTTGACACTGAGCTAAAAGAGTGTGTTTGTCACGGGAAAAGCCTGCTGCAGGTGGAAAAGCAGCGAGAGAGGAAAGCTGCAGTGGAGTTCAGAGCTGCCTGTCTTTACTTCCACTGTCTGACGGGGGGGAAATACGCCAATCCAGACATTCTGATGATAAATATCCACATGTAAATATTATTTTTGCAGATAAGTTGTCACTTGACCGCATGCCACTGGCTCTGCTGCCTCCTGGCTGCTGATTGGCACGTGATAACAGGCAGAACGCTGTCACCTCATCAAACCAAATGATCAGAGTTTGAGTCTGTTAACATCTCTGACTTCTTAAATTTACTTTATTGCATCGTTGGATGATCGCACAGTTTCGAAAAGCATAAAAAGAGGCATCGGATGCTTTATTCTAAATATAATAAGTCTTCTAGAATTTAATTAAAAAACATACGGTGTTGCTACAGTTTCAAAATATATCAGGGAATAGTCAATCAAAATTATCAAAGTGAAATCATTCTGTGATCAGCAGGTTATTGCTAGTACACAGATCTATGTCATATATACATATTATCTGATAATACATTTCCTATAACATAACACGTATGTACACATTATTCTATCTCATGTATTGTATTTAACAACTGATATTGGTGTTGTCAAGACATTTTATTCCAGTTGCCAAATTCAGCTCCAAGTCATCTGGAGTGGACTGGACTGGTACAGCAGAGCCAAAGTAATCTTTAAAATTAGATTTATATTTAAAGCAACACTAAGGAACTTTCAGTTTTCGTTGATTTTGGCGGCGCCAGTGGACAAAGCGGTAGTGTTTTGCCTGAAGGAATACTACAGTTCCCATGAGGACTAGCGCGTGGCGTGGTAAAATGCTGCTCCCGGTGGCGTGCTGTCGGACTGAACTCGCCTACATTTGTTTCCAGTGGCTGTGTGAAGGACGGATAGCGACGAGGTAATGAATCTAATGATGGCTAAACAATGTTATATCATGATGTGACGCATGCCGTAAAGCAGTCCGCACATGTGGAGTTTTTTAGTGTGCAGGGTTCCTACCACCCTCCTCACAGCTGTTTAGTCCGAGTGAAAGCAATACTGACGCCCTCAGGCCGTGACAGAGGGTCATTCAACTAGTTGTAAGTCGAAGTATCATCACAAAAGATATTAAAATGTTTTATTAAGGTTGAAAAGTTCCTGAGTGTCGGTTTAAAAATTAAAACCTGGGTTCTTCTGTTTGACACGCCTGGTTTATACTGCACGTATTCTCATTTATAAAAATCTAAGTGATGATTTGCAACACCTTGAATTTCCCATACACGGGAAACTGAAATCCTCTGTGGCTCTGATACAGGCAGGTGAAGAAGAAATGAAAAGCTGACAGATTAAGAATCAAATATACGTTTTTGAGAGATTTCTATCAAGTCTGACTGAGTTCGACCAAAAACCAGGCGTGAAACGGGTTTGAGAGGAAGCCGTCGTGGACTGGCGCTGAAAGTGATGTTTGCTCTTTGGATCTGGTGAAAAGACGCTGAGCTCAGACTGGACTCGGAGTCGGACTCAGGCTGTTGCTTCTGGCTTCACGGTGAAGTTTCAGCCCCGAGCCAGACTGAAGTAAATCCCCTCACTCAGCTTTGCTGGTTTGTGTGTTTTGTGCTCTTCGCCCGCCTCCCTCTGCTCGAGACGCCTCGCAGGAAAACTTTCCTCAAACTCCGCAGACCCTTCATTTCCCAGCACCACCCGAGACCCACATCTGAGACAGGCGGAGGTGGAGGTGGTGTGAGAGGCAAGGTGAATCAGGACTCTCACACTTGTGTGAGCAGAAGCATCTGATCCGTTTGCAGTGGCAGCTTCCCGCCTCGGCCACAGCCGAGCTCCACTCCTCCACCCGCCGGTCCTCTCCCAGCCCTTCTCGCCGCCGAACGCCGCTCTGAGCTCTCCTGCACCGCCACCGCTCGCGCCGAGTTTTACATGAGAAGCAGGAGGAGGGCGGATGAGTGTCATCTCCCTCGCTGGGCTCAGATTTTGGCTCGGCTCCCATCCATCCCGTTCAATTAACTCCCACAGCAAGGCCCCATCAGGAGCATCAGCGGCGCTTACACACTCCCGGCAATTTCACGAAAAAAACAAAAAAACAAAAACACCTAAACATTGTTTCAAACGTGCATTAGTTTTGTGTTGGCCGTTCTTTCCTCAGGCAAGGTTTTGCAGTTTAATTATTCACTTAGGTTTCATTATGTTGACTAAAATGGTCACATTTTTCACATTCTTCACCGTTATCACATCATTGGTTTGCTCTCGCACCTCGGCCAACACAGCTGCCAATGGCTACTTTGCAAATTTGGTGTTTCACCGCGGGAGAGAAGAAAAATACAGTTTTTATTTACTGAGCTCCAAATTTAGAAAAATGCAATCATGATTTCCAAAGACTGAGAGAAAATACACAGAGATCACTGTGTAAAAAACTGGTTTAATCAAGAGGTATATGATATTTAGGAAAATTAACTGATCACCACTGTGATGGACAGCTGTCATCAAGATACAATTATTGGTTTCAAGGGCAGCAGAAACGAAAGCAGACTTCACCAGATGACAGTGTGGAGATTATGTGAGACAACATGGAGGTAATTTCCTAAATCCGTATGCAGATTTGAAGTAACGAGATTCTGAGAAAGCGGCGTGAGAGCAGCCGTTAAAGCTGCCAGCAGCTCCAGCCGCGGCCGCCGAGGCTAAAAGGGGCTGATTGATGTTACATCAGCCGTGGCCGGGCGCCAGCGGCAGGGCTCTGGGGGCCGGGCGCCAGCGGCAGGGCTCTGGGGGCCGGGCGCCGGGCACCGGCCCGCTGGTGTGACGGCTCGGGGGATTTCTGATTTCAGGGAGGGAGTCGTCATCCGTCCTCCAAACAAACGCTCCAAAAATAAGAAGGCTTCAGATCTATTGATCCTAAAAAGAGAAGGACTGAGGAGGTGATCCCTCAGGCCCAGAGACCGTCAGCTGTACACAGATTAATCTGCATTTTGGATAAAGAGATCTGAGGGAGGACGGCTGGATTTCTATGCTCAACCTTCCCGGGTCACAGGCCACAGAAACAGGATGGATTTAGTTCTCATGAGAGCCACCTGCCAAATCCGTCCTCTGAAACTCTGACACTGATCACAGGGAGCTGCAGGATTCACTCACCTCACCCTCATTCAAGGCTTCCTTCAACTGAGAAAAGTATCAGACCAACGCAGCAGCGTTGTTTTTTTAGCCATTGTCAGGCAGCGGCTGATAATTAGCCGGCAGCTGCATGCGCTCGCACGCATCCCTCCGACACTCCGCTCCTCCGAGGCCCGCCGGGCTCGGCACGCCGGCGTCTGACTCATCGCTTTCTTCTCCTCTGTCCCTGCGAACGGGGCCACCTCTTAATGAAAGGTGGGCAGGAGGCTTCTGCTGTCGGAGGCCGGAGTCTGAATCACGGGGAGGCTCGTTTCTCCTTGAAGTGACGACAGGAGGGCAACACCAGACGCTGTCTTCACCGGCTCTGCGCACGCAGCAGTATTGATTCCGAGGATGCTGTTGGAATTCTAAAGTGAAATGTAAATCCATCGTGTGAAAGTATGAAACAAATCCCACGTGCGTTTTGTGAGCAAGTATGAAATTGAGACCTGCTGAACTAAATTGATTACAATCAGGCAATTACCTCCTCTGCCTGCAGCTGTGTGACTCATACGTCTTATTGTAGCGTATTTTAATCCATGAAATTGCGATGCTCGATGGCGTCCACACAAAGCAAAGTTAGCAGCGAGCAGAGAGGCTGTGGAGGAGCCAGGTGTGTGTGAAAACAGAGCAGAGACTCACAGGTCAGAGAGAAAATAAATAATGCACTGAACTGGATTACAGTTCAAACTTTTAGATTGGAGGCCAAAAAGAGGCTAAATGAAGCATTCGATGATAAAGAGAAACACACATCCAGTGTGTCTTTTAAGTTTCTCCTCAAAATAGGAAATGTCTGTCCTCCTCATCCGTCCTGCTCTCCCTTCCTCCTCTATACGTCTTCCTGTCCCGAGGCGGACTTCCTGCAGGGAGAACCACTCAGAGGTGATGAGATCTGTGGTCCGATCAGCCAGAAACACACATGAGCCGAAACTGAAACTGGCTGCAGTTAAATAAATAAGAGAAAGAAAATGAGGGGAAAACACACACACACACACACACACAGCCGGAGTGTGTGTGAGCAGATAATTGTCAGTTTACACGCGTAGCCTTTGTGCAGGAAATGCCACCCACTCCCTTCACTTCTCTCTGATGTCTTTCTAAAGGTGAGCTCTGCCTCTGCGCAAATCTCAGACATCAAATGCTGAATGTTTTGGAGCAAAACAGAAAAAACTAAACAAGAATCATCCTCTTTTATTAGAAAATGCATTGAGCGGGATGAGCAGGACTTCCAGTGAAACGGCGTGGAGATGCTGTGTTGGGCTGGTTCTGCCTGGCCCGCCGGGCCTTCCAGCCTCCATTAGCTAACAGATAACAGCAGGTTGTTTGAACAGCGTCTGGGGTTTTCAGTGCGAGACGTCTTTCCTCATCCGTCCGGCTGTTTTCTGGCAGCTGCAGACGCCGAGGAGGCTTTACAAAGTACGCTGCTCGATAAAACGTCTGCATTGTGTCCTGTCCTGTCATGTTTGTGTGCAGACGAGCGCGTACGGTACACAGTGGGCGACCGAGGCAGACACGGATTAGGCTGAGCCGGCGCTCGGCTCGCTCCCGGAGAAGGTGCGCCGCAGATGGAACGAGCTAACGGAGCCGTTTCCTTTCTCTTTAAGCCACACTGAGGAAGGAACTGATTTAATGAATCCTGGACTCATTCCAAAGCTGCTAACTGTGGCGTGACTGGGAGTGTTTCTCATCAGTCGGAATCTATCTTTTAGCACGCCAAAAGTTCGCTGCCTTCAGGAAAAGAGGTTCTAAAGCAGACATCTATTAGGAATCAAGACCGAATGTCTCCTCACTCCATTCTTTGTTCTGCTCTTCCTGAAATGCCAGCGTCACGGCGATATTCTCACCTGCACGATCTCCAGCATCTCGGCCTTGCTGATGTACCCGTTGCCGTCCAGGTCGTACATGCTGAAGGCCCACTTCAGCTTCTGCTCCAGCTTGCCGCGCGACGTCACGCTCAGCGCGATGATGAACTCCCGGAAGTCTATCGTCCCGTCTCCGTTGGCGTCGAAGGTGCGGAAGACGTGCTCGGCGAACTTGGACGCGTCCCCGTAGGGGAAGAAGTTGCCGTAGATCTTCTTGAACTCCTCCATGGAGAGGTTCCCGCTGGGGCAGTCCCTCAGGAAGCCCTTGTACCACTCCTGGATCTCGTGCTCGGTGAAGTCGGTGCTCTCCAGGAGGTCCTGCATCACCTCCGGGCGCAGCTTGCTGTTCTGCTTCCCCATGACTGTCGGGCCTGTTGATCGCTCTGCTCACAGCTGAGGAACGGAGAGAGAGAGCGCAACACGTGACTTCTCGACAAAGTATTTGCTTTGCATTAACATGAAAATGTTTAAAATCCCCCAAAATCAGAAACCGAAGTACTGAAGATGGATTCCCGGGTCAGTCTGGTGTATGATTACAGCATCGATGGTCTCCATACATGAAACTCATATGGGAGAATAAAACTGATCAATAATGCAATAAAAGCAGATGGAGGCATCGCTTCAGCTTGACTGCAGGTAACTCTGAGTCCTCCTGAGGAAAAGCAGCGCAGAGCGGAGGACCCAGCTGTCGTATCCTTAAGAGGCTTTGCTGAGGTATGAAACCAAAAATGTAAGCAGCACCACTTTAAATCCATCAGGACTAAAGATCACTCCTTTTTTTTTTTTTTTACAAACTAATGGAACTTTCCATGGAAAAGCGCTCTGTGTGCTCAGAGTACACACAGCGCCATATGCCAGACCTGACTTTAATTACACTGTAAAATCTCTCCACACACATTAAACCAGGATTAGGTCCGCTGATAGGGGAAGGCGGTGCAGTCAAATGATATCTGAGCCCCGCCGCTCCACAAACATCATTCAGATTCATAACCTCTCGAGGAACAGTTTCTCTCGCCTCTTCCTGGAACAGGCGGATCAGTGTTTGTCGGCCCGACCTTTATGAACCGGATAAAGCTTTATAATCCCTGTCTGAAGTCCATTTAAATGCCTGCGGAAAGTGGGAACTACACCATTTACTCCAAATAGGAGCGCTGATGGCTCATTATCTTCACGCATTTAGGCGAGAATAAAGAACATCGTCCGACTTTGAGCTCGTAAAAGTGACCGTCTCGTTGAATGATTGCCAAACTGGAGCCGAGAGAGTGGTGGACGCCACAGTCGTACAATATCTCAAGGAAGAGAGTGAATATTCCTTTCAGAATCTATATCAGGAAGACGTCTTGAGACTTCTGATCCCTGCCTGTGTGTATTTTCTGACGGCGGTGGACTCAAACCTGCAGGATTTCTGTCTGGAATGTTGGATTTCTCTGTTTATCCAAACAGCTTGAAATGACAATCACAAAACTGAAATGTTCCATGTTGAATAAATAAAATGTAAGGTTTTTATTCTGGAGACCCCGGAGATGGCTTATTACCTGTGTTCACTTCATGCTGTGTTTTGGCGTCGTCCTATTGTTTTGTAGCATTTCACTGGCAGTAAAGGAGGGAGAAGTGACAGGCTGGAAGAGTCTGTTTTTTATCTGTGCTTCTGGGGACATAAACAGGAAGTGCCTGCTCGTGGTCTTAGTGAGATTGTGTTCTCATTTCTCTCACTAAAACTTCCATTAAAGCATGAGACTGAGAAAACGCAGCATTGATCCTCAGTCAGGGCTGCAGCACATGCAGTGGCTCCCCGAACAGGGGAGTCAGAAGCGATGCGTTTAAAGGATTAGGTGTTTGTGTACAGTATGTATTCAGCTGTGTGACACGATCCGCGCTCTGCCTCTCGCTTCACCGTAAGGAGGAAAAAAAAAAGAAGTAGTCTCAGGAAATGAGTCAGAGTGAATTTAACAGAGCTGCAGTCAACCATCGGAGACGAAATCAAACGCAGAGGGTTTCTTTTTCACATCCGTGTGAGCGGGTCATCCACGGGGTGGTCGGAACAGAACGCCGCCAGCGGCTCCAGTCCGGTCTGGGTCACGGTCCAGTCCAGGATATCTGACGAGCCGGAGCTGAACTATCCACCGGTGGAAAAACTGGAGCTCTAAATCACAGAGTGATAACATTCAGACACTGTTCTGACTTCTCCTCAGCAAAAACATGAAGGTGAGCCGGGTTCCGGTTCTGGTTCCAGTCCCAGAACAGGAATAAACCAAGAAGAAGAAGAGGAGCCGCCGTCTTCCTGGGACTTCAATAATAAGACTCACATTTTTGGCAGGACATCTTATTTTCTGTTTTCTGCTTGTATTACACAATGCCGCTTGCTTATGCTCGCTGAGCGTCACGTATAAACAGTGACATAATGAATCTGTGGGACGAGCAGATAGGGCCGAGCTTAAAGGGAACATTTAGCAGGCTGCACACGCTTTATCTCCCAGAGCGAGGCGCGCTGCAGAAAAGCTGGTAAAAACATCAATAACATGCTGAACCCCTGAGGGTCTGGGAATAAACCAGGTGTGTAAAAGTTGAGGCCCGTGGGCCAAAATGAGGCCCCAATCCGGCCTGCCAGGAGACCTCTGAGGAGCGTTTATCCACATTTCCCCGTTAATTCGCTCCTCATTCAGCCTGAATCCTTCTGTCGCCTCAGAAGCCTTGAAAGTGAAGCTGGTGCGGCGCTTTACTTTGTGTTCCACAGCAGCGGGAGCATCGGATGATTGAGGGTTTGGTTAAAACTGTCAGAAAAGCCTCGCACCTGAACGCCACTGTGAGCTGAGGCTCCAGCGGACCTCGAGGTGCTTCTGCTCCGGCCGGCCGACTAATGGAGTCCAGACTGTGACCCGAACCCTCTCACAGCTGTAATCACCGACCCGCTGCCCCGTCACCTGTCACGACACCCTATTTCCAGCCTGCCCTCGCACGCCCGCGGCCGCGGAGCCGCTCCGCTGCTCCGGGCGCCCTGCTGCCCGGTGACATGCTCAGCCAACCCAGGGCGCCGCTGACAACTCACTCGTGTGATGACAGGAATTCTTCTTTGTCTTCCTCTGCTCCTCTGTATGTGTGAGGATTCTCACCTCCTCTTGTTGGGGAGGTTACCTCACACACAGTGAATCAAAACTGGAAAGTAACTTCAGATCAAGCTGAGTTTTAGGAACGGAAAAGGTTCTTAAAACTCTACAGAAGATCCTGAGCCTCATCGCAGCACATTCCCTCCCTCATAATCACCAGCTCAACAAAGATGCGCCTCGCCTCCCTCCGTTCTCGCGCCTATTGAGCGGATCGCCACTCAAATCCAGCCGACTGCGATCCACGTTCAAACTGGCCCCAGCTTCATTTTCTCACAATCGCACCACTTCACACACAAAGCCACGCTGACTGGTTATCGAGCAGACACCTTCCAGTCACTTCCAGTGTGTGTGTGCGTGTTGAACACGAGACCTCTCCAGGATGAAAGGCTGCATGAATACATTCACGAGGCGGCTGCCGCTCGCCGATGGCGGCGGCCGAGGGCCGGGGGGAGAGCACAAAGACGCCACGCACGTCTCATGCTGCGAGGGGCTTCATCATCTGTGTGTCAACATTTCACACACACACACCTTGATTTCCCCACACCTGACCTCTTCAGAGTCGCTTTCTCCTCTCAACACGTCCATTTTCCTCCTCATCATTCATTCTGTTCCTGCACTTTTCACACACCGTATTTCCATACACTCTCCAGCGCTCGCTTCAATTTCAACCTACACACGCCCGGCTCTCTCTTATGAAGCAATTTCACTGCAGTTACCATGGCAACGTCGAGGTTTTTTTTAAAAAAAAAAAAAAGATTCTCAAAACCCATTGATGAGCTTTATGGCTGAGTGAGCTGCAGACACACACACACACACACACACACACACACACACACACACACACACACACACACACACACACACACACACACACACACACACACACACACACACACACACACACACACACACACACACACACACACACACACACACAGCTCTGAATCCAAATCAGTGACTGAGCATGTGTGTCGGTGGGGGTGTGTGTGTGTGTGTGTGTGTGTGTGTGTGTGTGTAGGTGTACGGGTGGTGGTGTGGGTGCAGGAATACGAGGCGAGTAGCAGATAACCAACAGGTGAGATCATGGATTTATTGTTCATTCAAAGCAGCATTTTCTGCTTTTATAGCAATAAGAACGTCTCATCTTTCACAGACGAGCTTTGGAAAACCTGACACTGTGTTTTTATTCTCATAATTCATGGACGCATGTATCCAGAATCTGTTACACACACGGCCAGGTATGCTGCTTTCTAATACGTGATCTGTGTTTGGCATGCAAACGTCTCACAAGCGTAACTCACACACCATTTATGAGATGTAGAAAAAGCAAGAAAGCAGATGAGGAGAGGATTGTGCCCAAAAAAAAAATCGAACAGCTCCACAGCACGACCGACCAATCACAGCCGAGATTCACCAGAATCTCTGCACCACATGTGCAACACGAGCCCCTCAGTCCCGTCCAAGTTATTTTGGAAAAAAAATGGCACATTTTCTGCCATTTCATAGCTATAAATCAAGCATTCTGTTCATAAAGGGGTTAAACAGTCCCAGCAGCTGTTTGCATGCATGCATACATACATATGACGTCTGCGGCTTCATGCATGCAGGCCAGACCATCCAGAAATCTGAGGATTATAGATTAAAGTCATTAAACCACAGCTCATCCAGAGCATCCATTCAGATTGCGCTCCGCTCCCCTTCACTAAAGCCACGGCGGCAGCAGCTGCTCGGAGGGCGAAGGGGGCTTAAAGTCCAGCTGCACCAGATTCCTGCGGAGAAGGAATCTCAGGGTGGAAAAGCCTGGTAAAAGGATACGTGTAGAATTTACAATGTGGGGGTTGAAGAGTAAACACCCCAGTGAACTGCTGAGAAAATGAACCGATGGACAAACTTCAGCCGTGTCTATTTGTGGAGAGGCTCAATCTTTTGCAGAACAAAGGTTCTAAACCAAATGTGTGCAGAGAGGTTTTGTTAAGATGCAAATGAGAACCTCAGATGTGACTTTTCAGCAGCTCCCATCACAAGTCGGCTGTTAATCGAGATAAAAAGACTTTAAATTGAGATAAATCCACAATAAGAACAACAATGCAAGCAAGCTGCAGAAACAAAGGTGGAGAAAAGGAGCATGCTGGGAGAAAGGACAGAGCATGTCAGTCTGGAGGAGGTCGGGGCAGATGGGCGGATCAGACAGGCTTTAATCCATCAGACTGTCGTTAATGTTAAACACAAAATGACAAAGAGCAGGATTAAATGCCACTAAATTCTAACTCCCAGTAGAAATGAACTAATATAGTATTTAAAACTATGTTTATCCTGAGATTTACAACAAAAAACGTCATTTTTTTCCAACCCTCTGTCCCTCATCATCTTTAAACCCCAAATTACATTGTGCCACAACTCAAACAAACAGCATCTGCAGGGAGACTGGAGCAAACACAACCTCCTCTGCTCTTTTTCTGATGCATCAGCAGGTAATAGCATTACGATGTTCTCTTTTTTAAATAGCAACAATCAGTCTGAATCCGTCGACTGAACATTATGAAGAAGTGAATCTCTGCCCGCTGCACCGTGCGATATAAGACCGTACGACCATTCTTTGCTCCTCCTGGAGCAACGTGAGCAGAGGCGAGCTGCAGGTTTCCAGCAGCAGGGTCTGTGGTGGCTGCACTGAAGAAGAGGCCCCTACGTGCACGAGCACGAGCACGAGCATGAACACGAGCACTGACGTGATGCTCAACTGAACTCTGACTGCTGCTTGTCTGAAACACACTTTAAGAGCAGGTTTCTTTTCATTTCAGCCCAGCTGTGCTCTGATTCGTGATGACCTGCACCCACACCACAAATTACACACACACACAACACACACACACACGCTGCACTTCACTTAATGTTTTACCAAATAATCTGTCCCGCTTTCATTTACTTCACCTGCGTCTCCACAGCACAATGATGCTAAAAGCCAACGTAGCATACGGCTAAAAGGAGGAGAATTAGCTAAATTTGCAAACAAAAACTAAGAGCTTCTGGATAAAACCCTTGAATATTAATGCTGTGTGAGTGCTGACCGCAGAAAGAGGCTGCGATGTGCTGCACAAAGAAATCCCAGTGAAAGGAAAAGGCAGGCGAGAAAAACTCAAAGGAGGAAACTCAAAGAGGGAGAAAGTTTCCCAGAGAGAGAGACGGGGGAGTTCTTTTTCTGCAGAAACATCTGTACACTTGTTTTTTCTGTTTTTTTTTTTTTCCATATATTTGTGTGAAGCTGCCAGCAGCTCAAGACCCCACAACAATGGACCCATGGAACGAGAGGGGAGGTGAGGCAGAGGCCGACACAGAAATAGCCATTAAAATGAGAAAGAAAGTGCTGATGAATGGATGACGGCTGCAGCTTCCTACGTGCTGCGGGGCCAGAGCAGACACACCTCTGCGTCAGCCAGACAAGCAGAGGCTGAAAGACTGAGGCCTGCTTTACACAACAACGCTTTCTTTTCAGAGAAGTTTCACGTCTGCCTGGAAAAGTTTCGGAAACGATGTCCATTTCCATGGATATCATCTGAAATGCAGAAAATTTTGTTTGTTTTTGTGATAATAACTAAACCTAATCATTTGTGGATATGTGGATCATACCACGGAAATATCTGAAGGCATTCACAGCAAAGCGTCACACCTTGAAATCTTGGGGATCGTCAAAGACGAACGCTCTCCCCTGGAAGCGTCCCGACAGTGCTCTGGCCCTGCGAGGCGAGGTGGGAAACACAGACTGGCACTGGCGGAGCGCCAGGCAGTAGCTGACCTGAAAAAAGAGGGGCTGGATGAGTTTGTACTACTTGGACCGAAGCCAGCGTTTGCGGGGTCTGCCTCCGTGTTTCTTCCGCTGTTCTTCTAGGAATGAAGCTGAGGCCACATGCACGGGAGCTGCTCCCTTCAAAATGATTACTGAACCACACACACGCACACAGACACACACACACACACGCACACACACATCATTATGAAGTCCTGTCACACTGATTAGCGCTGCTAGCTGATTAGCTTGGTGCAGCCCACGGTCGTTATTTCCAGCCCTTATACTTTTAAATGGCCTCCTTAGCCTTCATTAGGTTGCTATGGCAACAGACCTGATAGGGGGAGGAAGAGGAGGGTGATGAGGAGGAGGAGGAGGCGGCGGCAACCACACATAGCGTCTATTGATCCAGCAGCAGAGAAGGGGCAGAAGACGACACACTTCCTCCAGCCAGTTTCATAATCAACTTAAACGCCGGTGTAATCGAATCTCTGCAGCGGCGCAGCGCAGCTCTGCTGCCGTGGCCAAGGTATTAAACAACTATCAGGACTACTTAGCCATGGCGTTTTTTCTGTGGAGCGTCAGATGTAAGAATAGCCTCGGACCCAGGAGCTACTAGTACTTCAGTAATCAAAGAAATCAAGTGGGATGTTTGTTAAAAAACTGTCAAAGCTGAAGCCTGCTGTATTGAAAAGCAAAAAATAAGCAATATAATATTTAGAGAAAGAGAGAAACGGTGTGTGTGAGGAAAGAGGAAGAGAGAAACTGTGACTGGAGCGCAGACTGAGCCTGGAGATGGCTCTGACTGAAGAAGGCCTCTGGGGACGCTACAAGGCTGGCCGCGCTTCCTGTGGTCAAAGGAAAATATAGAAACAGGATATAACATCACGGAAAGTAACAAACAGAAGGGAAGTTACATCACAGCGGAGGTCGGAGGTCAGGATTAACCCAGGGAACGGCCATGTGCTCCACGCTGGAGACGCTGAGTGAGCGGAGGCTGAGCCCATCAACCAACTGATATGTTCACATCAGTTTCACTCTGGACCTGTTTTTCAAAGTGTGCTGAGAGTTTTCTGGCACATATTATTCAACAGAACTCAAACATGTATGCACAGTTTTAAGTGTGTGTGTGTGGACAAAAGTGACATCAGCCAACTGAACACAAGCAGTTGGCATATCTTAAAATAAATCCGTAAAAAAACTGTGTTTTTTGGGAATGCACCATATCAGCTGCTCCGAATCTGAAGTGGTTTTTGCTTGTTTATAAGAAATTAAGCTTCAACAAAAACAAAATGTTCAATGGTTGACTTGAATTTAAACACATATTCAAATGTCTGCATTATTTAAGTCAACACAGACACTCATACCCCAGACCTGCAGCCAATTTAGAGTCACAAATTAACCTAAAATACATGTTTTAGGAGGAAGTAGAGAACATGCAAACTCCACAGGAAGACGCTCAAGCCCAATCCGGCTTTGAACCAGCAGCTATGAGCAGAAATAGGAGCACAACAACAAATAAACTCCACAAAAGCAATTTTAGCCTTTCCAGCAGCAAAGGCACCACAGCTAGACATTAGTACAGATTTTTATTGATAACTGTTATTATCAACTGAGAAAACACTGATGAAGCCACTTTGAAAAGACTCAAATGGTTTAGTTAGCATTGAGATAGACAATGAACATAATTATACATGTATCAGTCGTGTTGTAGTGAAGACCACCACACATGAGACCGGGTCAAGACCAAGACCAGAGAATCCCAAGGCCAAGACAAGACCCAGACTTTCAGGAGCAAAGATCAAGTCAAGAAAAGCCCTGAAATTGTGTTCTTGAGAGCAGCCTCCAGTACTACAACACGAGCTGTGAGAGAGGAGCAGACACTCTGTAATCACCATGATGGGGCAGAAATTCAACCAAACTCTGCTATCAGCTGCAGAATAAGGAAACTCCTTCCAGTGGAGAGTGACTCATCAGATATCTGAACCCATTTATCAACAATTGATTCATAGATGGTTCTTTTTCATGTTGTTTTAAAGGAAGACCCTCAACCTGAGTCAGAGTCGCATCACGATACAACCGGCATCCCGCATTACAGTGAAACTATCAGAAGATGAAAACCATTCAGGAATGAAAGAGTCTTCAGAAATGTGATCAGTGGAGCAGCGTTTTTGGAAATGTTCCCCTGGACCTCCTGAGCTCATCGGCGGCTCGGCCAGAGCCGTACCAGACCGGGTGTCGTCAAGGCCGCCCGGTTCTTCTGAGCTATCAGTTTCGTGCTGCTTTGTGAATGATTCTTTCCAACCGACGTGCTGATGGAGGCAGGCAGTCAGAGGTACGCCGCCGGCCTTCAGCTGATTTCCACAGTGGGGATCACCTGGCGAGTAAACGGAATAATGACGCTTCAATCTGTGGATGTATTGATCGAGAGTGCACGCTCACACAGAGGCCTTCACGGCGTCAGATGAAAGCCGAGCGGGCGTCAAAAGGCACAAGGTCGCCGCCTGAGATGATCAAACAGGAACCGATGACACGCGATTCAGCAGCGACGGCGAGGGAGCGCCACTGGAAGCTGCAGACAGAGGTCAGCGCTTCTCAGTCGTGGACCACAGATGACGACATCTACAGATTCAGCTGAATGTGAACGCGGACATTCATATAGACCGACGGCCGGTTGGATCGACATTACAGTGACTGTCGGCTCTAAAACATCTGCGACAGTGTTCAGAATGTGTTTATGGAACAGTTTATTTTGTGATCGCTCTAATAAAGCTGGCTGCAGCGCTGTAAAGGGACGCTGATGTGTTTGACCCGAGCATTTGTGACTACTGAGGTGAAACTATTTACAGCGTTAAAGTTGACCTGAGATTTCAAACGCTCCACTTCTTCAGGACAATACTGCACTAGATGTTCACAGGAAAACATAATTCACACATTTGCAGCAAAAGCTGTGAAAGCAGCCAAAGCACTGAAAGCTTTGCATGGTTTCGGTATCACAGGTGATCGCAGTTTAGAAACCTTCTGGGTGCAGTGTGGGATGGTCAGAGCGTTCATCCTCGTCCTAATGGCATCGGACTCAATGAGACGGCTTTATGTGTGACAAATGCCGCTGCACGGCTCCGTTTCAGAGCCAAAACTGCACATTTTATTTGAGATCATCACCTCACACCTCAGCCGACCAGTCAACAAACAGTGGTGTGGATTAACTGAGAGAGATAACAGACTTAGACGATGATGTTTGCACATTAGTTCTCAAATAGAAATGAACATTTGTCTTCTGCTGTTTGCTCTTCAGATGATTTAAATGGAACCTTTATGATAAAACACGCTGCAAATAGTTCCTCGAAGTGGTTAAAATAGACCTAAAATAAACCTGAAAGAAAAAAAAAGGAAAAGATGAATTTCAATTTACTCTTGAAATGGAAATTGACTGACAGGCCGAGACAGAAGCACTAATAGCTGAGTCACAATAACGACAATCCAACTGCGTCGTCTGTCCATTGTTCATGTCTGTAGTGCACTGTTCTCTGTGTGGATGTGTGTGTGTGTGAGCGGTGTCAACGTGCTAACTCGAGGCCTGGCACGCCAGCTACACCATTTTCAGCATTTCTCCATGTAAACAGACACCGTTTCCAAAATGCTGCCATGTAAACGGGTCCAGTTCTCACTCGAAGCGTCGCGTTAATGTGGCCTGATGTTCACTGACATTTCTCACAGCTACATAAACAGAATCTGCAGTCGAAGTCACAGTCTGCACAAATGCCTCGGTTTTACTGCGTCAAGCTCGACTACACAACATCAGTCAGGATGTAATTGAGCTGCGACATCTGTCACGGGAGAACGACGTTGCTATGGAGACAACCGATGGCAAACCAATATCAACACAGAGATGGAAGCGGTGGCATCTACAGAGGAGATATTCAAGACAATGGAGGGAGAAGCACTGATCTGCGTGGAACTTCGAGTGGCTCACAGTAAGCCAGCCGCCTCAGACGGCGATTCCCACCCAGATATCCGGCTGAGGAGAGCTCTAAGTGACGAGTGGCCGACGGCCCTCCGCGGCTCCCTCCTGTCCTCGTTCGGCCCGGTGAGGAACGCCGTATCCCGCCTGCCAAGGATCTCTACAGCGCTGAGGAATTATAAGTAGCTGCATCTGAAATCGCTCACGTCCGAGCTGCCAGCCTGTCGTCTGCAGCCCTCCCTTTGGGAAATTCATGACATGCCATATAATGAGGGACTCCTTAGCTGCAGGGACCCACACGAGAGAGGAGGGAAGCTCGGCGACGGGAGATCTGAATTCGTCCGGCGTGTTTTCCTCCTCGGATGTTTAAAGTCAGCGCACGCTGTTTTCAGTCAGCTGTGAATTTACAAGTAGCCAACCCCCTGAAAAAGGACTAATCTTAATGAAGTTAGGCAGAGTGATGAATTATTAAAGCTCTAATCTGTGATGACCGTGTGGTCATCCAACACCAAGAGGCTCCTCCAGGGACCGTTTTTTATTCTGAATAACAATAATGATCTGCTGTGTGCCGTGCACATGCTGCCGCTTGCTCTTAAGCCTAATTCATACTCCAGATGCTGCTGTGAACCACCTCCTCACAGCTGGTGTGTCGATGCTACACACACCTCCAACACACTCTAACTACTCATTCTGACCACGAGGGCAGAGTCAAATGAGTGTAATTTGAATATTAAGGTGAAAACAATACCTTCTGAAAACAACTATAATGGCATTTAATAGGTACTTGTATCGGTACTTTGTGTCGGCAGGTAGCTAAACTATTCGTACTCATCCTTCAAAAAGTATTAGTGGTAAATCAATCAACAGATACTTTATGAAAATGATTGCATTTCATGTGAGGAAACTGTTAGTTTAATCAGCTTTTATTTCATGTTCCTGTTTTCATGGTTAATGTATTTACTGAAGAAGGTTTGCTTTTAACCTTCTCATATAAAACTGGAAGTGAAAATGCCAGAGTGTGAGTGGCGTCATATGAAAGGTCTCTAGATAGAATCGGATCAAACATGGAATATTTTCTCTAAAATGAGGAGACTTCCTCTTGTGAGCATGTGTCAGAATCCCCACGTCACGGCCCATCTCCATGAATCTGAACCAACGGGAGGCTTTCTCCATGTCCTGATGCTCAGTGAGAAATGAATCTCCAGATGCACCTCTGGCAGGAATGTGAATCCTTCCACCACAAAATCAACTCGGGCCAGAACCAGATGTGGATTTGTTCGACCTGCAGAGCCCACAAACAGCCGGACGAACCAAAGCATCCATGGAAAACAGCAACGTTGATGGTTCGTCTCCTGCTCATTTGATGGTTATTTCCCTTCCATTCTTGATGAGCGAACAGTGAGCAGTAACACACACTTCAGTGACACTGAACCAGAACATTTCATTGATGGTGCAGAGAGCTGAAGAGAAATGGCTCGTTCTTTGTCTCGCGTGCCCACCCTGAAATGACAGCGTGTGTGAATTCCTCTCCGAGGATAAAAATAGAACATCTGTTTCCCATAGTTCCCAGTTCCTGACGCACGGGAGCCTATAGACTCCGCTCTCCTTCAGCCGGAGACCGTCCCCTCATGTGGGACCTTTCAGCTGCCCTCCACTGTGGCGAGGCTCCTGCTGAATGACCTCTGACCCCTCCATAAAGGAGTCCTTTGGAAAGCGACAAAGGGCCGGGCTGACCAGCTGTCTCTCTCTGGAAACCATGGACGTGCATCTGTCTGAAGGAGGAAGAGATGGAAACTCTGCCGACCCACTGCTCCCTTTTTTGTTTAACTTCCTCCACCTTATCCATCAGTTCTATTAAAAACTCATCTTCCCAGCTCTGCAGTTTGTTAAAATCATTTCATTTCCACAGCTCTGCTTCATATCATCCTTCTGAATGTACCTTTTTTCCACTCTTCAAATATTCCTCGGCCGCAGTCACACACTAAACGTCTTCGTTCAGTTCAGGGTTTCAGGGCGCTGGAGCCGAACTTATTGAGACTGGACCAAATCAAGGTTTTCCAAGTTTTCTCAATAAAACAGTCATTACTTCCTGCCTAGCTTGTCTTGACACCCTTTCTGTCGCTCACCGCTCGTGTTTGCCGACAGGACGACATTACAGGGTAAATAACGGTTGGTCAGTGTTGTCTTTCCTTCCATAACAAGTCATTTGAAAAATACTGTTCTTATCCCAATCCGAAAACACCGGCTAATGAATGCATGACACCTCGGTCCAGCGCCGTGTTGCTATGACAGTCAGTGAGTAAGCGGCGTTAACCCCGAGTGACCCGCTGATTCAGACCGCCGCTCCGGGACGCAGGCCAGCGTGGCGGTCCTGATCCGGTGTGTGTTTTGGCCTTTCAGGTGAGAGCGTGGTGTAAATGTCACGACGATCACACTGACTGGTGTTTCCACGCAGCACCTGCTCCGTCGGTGAAGTTTGAGTGTAAGCAGCGTGAGAAAGTGTGTGAGCTGCGTACGTATCGCTGCACACCCGGCGAGCCGGCCGTTCTCTCCTCGCAGAGCGGTGCTCTCGCAGAGCGGCTGTTTATGAGCGAGGGCCCGCATTTAAAAACTGCCTCCGCTTCAGATCGAAGCCACGTGCGGCGCGCAGCCGGCAATTAGGCCGCCAAAACTGCAGTTTCGTTCCGTTTAAGACAAACTCCGCCGAGCCGCTGGCCACAAGTGGGCGTGTGAAACTATACGTGAAAACGAGCGAGTGCGTTGAGGAATCACACACCGAAGGACGTGACGTGCTAACAGTGTTTCTGTACTTTCATTTTCAGCATAATTTAAAACCAGCTTTACAGACTTTGCATGACTTCAGCATCATTTAGCCATAACATAACATCATAACCAACATCAGTCTGACACACGTGATTAAAGCTGAGCTCACATCCTCGGCAGTCACGCTACAGTCTGTCTCCGCTCTTCATTATCTGAACGGATGGAAAACTGATTAGAAGTGAAAGAGCATCTTGTGGTTTGCCCTTTGACCTCCATCCTCAACAAATTGATTTAAGATCTAATGAGCCTAAACAGGCAGTGCACAATGAAAAAGATTAACACTTAAAACCATCAATAATGGATGGGAGAGGCTATTTCCTGGAAAATGTGTGTAATTGTTTGTAATTTGTTTTGGTCTGGACTGACATCACCAGAGTAAGACATGCGTAACAATGAGATTCCAGCCACTGTAAAACAACAGTCTTGATTTAATTGGGAGATCTTGTGAGGCTCACAGATCTCTACAGCATTTCTTCATCAGGCTTCAGAGCTCAACAGATTTTGGCAGAATCGGACTGCGAGAGTCAGAAATACTCTGTAATCATCATCCGGGCCTCATGTGGAAGCTCAGATTTGATTTTCATGGTTTCTTTTGAAGGACGGACTGAAGATTTGTCAGGGCTTCACCTTTCATTTCTCCTCTCATCTCCAGATGAATGGTGTCCTCAGTGTTTCTGTGACGAACCGTTTCTTTTTATTCGTTTAAGATATGAGATCAGCATTAAAGCCACGATTAAATAATGCTCTGCTGGATGTATTAAGCGATAAGATACAAGCGCTCTCATTAAACCGTTTAAAGACATCAAGCACAGAGTCGCACACTCTTTGATTTCGTGGTGGTGTCCTGAAATTGCTCCGCCGCTCGCTCCAACACTTACTTTTAACACTCCATAATGAAGTGAGAGGAATCCAGACAGGGGAAGCATCTCACTGCCTCCCCGAGTGTCTGGCTCGTATCTGGAAGTGTATTTCTCACTAAGACTGCTTCTCATTCCCTCTGTTTCAGTCTGCTCTCTCAGCCTCTGCTCATAAATCAAAAGTTACATAAACTGCCTTCAAGTGAGTTTCCACCAGAGTTACATGAGCCTCCCCGAAGCACAGCACAGGAAGTGATAGAAGCGGAGCAGCCAAGCCCGCCCGAGCCGCAATTAAACGCTGCTTTACCGCCGCTTTAAACAAATGTGGGCATAAACACCCCGTGCAGGTGTCTCAGCGCTTTTCAGGACGCCGAAAAGAGGTTGAACGCACTTCTACCAACACACAGCTGCCTGAAATGCTCCACAGCCACATGCATTAGGTAAACATACACACACACCTGGACTCATCAATCATTTTAGCATTCGTGTGTGTAGCAACCAGCAATGGAGTCTAATAACTTATTAATTTTAGCAAATATCTAATGTACTAATACGATAATAAATTGAGAATAATGGAATAAAATTGTTCGATACAAAACTAAATCTAGAGGAAAGTGTCACTCTGGGTTTAAAAACCCACTGTAAAGACTGGTTGTGATAATGATGCATTTTCACTTGAAACTTTCTCGTGTAATCAGGGAATTAGTACAATATTATATATCACACAGCAAACTTTATGTACAGTATGGCTCGTCGTGAAAATGGCATAGTTTGTATCCGCATAAGAGGAGAGCCACTGCTCCACTGCTCCTTGAAATAATGTGAGAAACAAGCAATAAAACACAAATTCTCCTGGAAACTTCCCATGTGAAACGACTAAAACAAAGGACTGATATGCAGCTGAAGCCTACGGCTCAAGGACCTGCTGACAGGACCATGTTTCAAATGCAAATAAGACAACTTTTTTTAGTTGTTATATTTGCATTTCAGGAAAATCGTTCTGAAAATGATGTTCTTTACCACGGGTAAGGTAGAAAGGTAGAAGCATTGAAAACAACGCAGTGAGCATGCCTGGCTCGTGCTGTTGGTTTTTTTTGTAATGAAAGCACACACATACACACAGAGAACATTAACAATGAGAGAACACAGTGATTCGAATAGGCAGACGACCATGTTGGATTGTTAGTTGACTTTAAACTCTAAAACTACCAGGTTGAGGAGAATATAAACTTGGAGTTGCTATTGTCCATCTAGAGGAACTGTGGTGTGCACGCGCAGCAGCAGCATTTCAAAAAGTTGCTTTTTCCCCGGTTTCCATGGAGATTGAGCGTTTTTAAGAAGCTGCTTTCAATGGTTACGAGCAGCGTTGTGGTATAAACACACCGCAAAATGCTGAGAAAAATATCAGCTTTCACTTGAAAACGAAGAAGCTGGGTGGGTGATCACAGCTTTTCTAGAGATATGAGGACGGAAACGTGTGCATCAGGAGGAAAATGGTTCCCACAACAAATGGCTGTGCACATTTACTTAAGCCGAGTGTGTGTGTGTGTGTGTGTGTGTGGCTGCAGCCTGTGCCAGTGTAAGCAGGTCTTACTGTTCATGCAGTGAGGCAGGAATTAAAAAAAGAACTGTTTCACATCTTTGTGAACTCGAACAGCTCATGACAGCAGCACTGTCATTAATCGGCTCGGATCGGCTCAGCAGATGCTAATTTCCAGCCTGAACTTTTGCACAGCTGTGTTGAATGTAATCAGATGGGCTCATGAGGACATAATGACAGCGACCTGTTATGTGTTGCTGGCCGGCGTCCACTTCATTAAGCCGCAGGAGGGGGGCGCTGGCGAGGAGAGGACGACCCAATGAGAGGAAAGTCTCACAGCCGATGAGTTCAAGAGAGGGGAGATGGCTTGCAGGAGAGCCGCAGGATCCACATTTCCCTCCCTTTTCCACCCTATTTGGGCTAAATGCAAGCTGGCATGCTTTTGTTAGAGGCATGCCGGGAGGTGGGGGTGTGTGTGGGGGGGCAGTCGGGGGAGAAGGGAGGCTGTCCTCACGCCAGGCGGCTATCATGAAAATTCCACTTGGCGGGGGAAAAAAATGCACTTCCATCATCAGGTTATTGATTGGCTTTCAGCATTCCTCCAGGTTGCAACCGTCACATTTCTGCTCTGCATAGCTCTGAGGTTTTCCCATCCCCTCGGAAGCAGCTGCCACCTGCCCCCCCTTCATCCTCCTCCTCTCCAGCCCACACCACCGCCGCTTGGCGAGGAGAAGCCATGTGGGGCTGCACATCGCACCGCGCCTCCCAGTGCTTGTGCTCTGGCTTGTTATCGGGCGGGCTGAGGGGAGGAAGAGGTCCGCTCTTTCAGACCAGTGGTCTCCTTGAAAAAAAAAAACCCCTGCACACATCACGGTTTCTGCTCCGGCTAACAAAGTTCCCACGCACAAACTTCCCCCTTTGCACAAGTATGCCACTCACGCCTGAAACACTAATAATCATTAAAACGCTTCTTCATCCAGCTTCAACTTGCTGCACAACCCTTCTGGAAGCAACCACCGGCCGCTAAAGCACACAATACACACACACACACACACACAAAAGAGAAAACAACAGGAGGCTTACCTCACTTTGTACAAGCTGTTCAGCAGTCCATCACCCAGCACTTTCTCTCTAGGCTAAGTTTGAGGCAGCGGCAGCAGCAGCAGGAGGAGGAAGAGAAGAAGCAACAGGCGAGAAGAAAAGAATAGCAGCACAAATAACTGAAGATGAGGGGGGGCAGAAGAGCCGAGAGAGGAGACGACGAAGAGAGAGCGAGAGAGGAGGGGGAGATGGACTGAAGCAGAGCTAACGGGGACTGTCAGACTCCCAGAGTCTCCTCGTCTGAGCTGGAGGTTTATTCAAAGCCTGCAAACTAACTGGCTCCTCGGCTGCCTGCCGCCCCGGCCTGACGTCAGCACGGTCACATGACCCCGCTGTGGTGTGGAGGGGAAATGAGAAGGGGAGGGGAGACCAGAGCGAGGGAGGGGGGAAGCACAGAGAGGGAGAGAGAGAGAGAGAGACAGAGACAGAGAAGCCTGTGTTGCCGTGGTAACAGGCACACTGCACCACAATGATTTCAATAGGTCATCTGACACAAACACACACACACAGACAGACACACACATTCTTGAATGCGGAGAAATTGTTCAAGGATGGAGTCAGAAAATCAAAAAGAAAGAGAAGTGGAATCAGAAAGTCGCCGAAAAATCAATAAAAGCAAATAAATGAAAAATCAGAAGCAAAAACCGGAGTGTGCATTAATCTGCACGTCTGAATCACTGCTTTAAGGTAACGGCGTTAGTCTCTAGTGTAGACTTTTCTATCAGATCCATGAAGGTTCACGCTCCTGCGGTGGATTTGACAGCTGGTTTCCGTCATCAGCAGTGGACTTCCCAAAACGACTCCAGTGATTAACTCAACTCATGACTAATAGAAGAACTGTGCAGATCTGCAAAACAGACAGCTAAAATAAGCTATAAGAACAACTTTCAGGACTTTAGGGAAGTGGGGGAAAGGCAACTCTGGTTTTGATTGTATTTATATATTTTTTAAAACTAAGAGCCAGATGTGATGAATAAAATGATCAATACATTAATACAAGTACGGCCCTGGAGTTATTTTAATCTTTAGTCTTTTCCTGTTTAGCTTGTCTCTTGATTCTCACATTAAGGTCTGCTTTTTTTGGCAAACAAAATCATGTCCACGGCACTGATATCAAATATCAATACATAAATTAAATACTATCAGACTGGACTACTGTTATTCTCTATTACTATGATGTTAAAAAAAAAAAAAACAGTTTCAGTTTCAGGGAGGGAGGTCGACAGTCTTTAAGGTTAGTCTCTCCAACAAAGATCCCAGTTAGAGCTGGTTCAGGACACTCTGGATCATTCTGTAGTGAAGCTGCTACAGGTTTAGACTGCTGAGAGACCTTAGAGACCTTTAATGTACTGAACTTCTTCATTTTCTCAACCTCCATACTCTGATGTTTCACTGGCTGCGTCCAAAAATCCTCCGTGTAATCGGAATGTAAAGTGAAGCTGATTGTAAATGTGTCATATCAACACCTGAGTGGATCCGCTTCACTCCAATTGGCTTAAATGTTGGATCTGATGGAAGAGGTCGTCTACCTAGAGCAGGGGTGGGGAATCCTGGTCCTGGAGGGCCGCAGACCTGCATGTTTTCCAATGTCTCCCTGCTTCAACACAGCTGATTGCAATGAGGCTCGTTATCTGGCTTTCTGCTGGACTTCGCCATGAATCTTGATTCGATTCAGGTGTGTGCAAACGCCACTAGGCGGCAGATCGTGTTGTCGGGGTGGATTATTCGCTCTGTACATCCACTCCTTCATACGTAGAGTCACATAAGAACGGGTCCAGAAAACAGGAAGCAGGAATTAGGAAAGTCAAAAACAAGCAGAAGAATTGGACAGTGGTCAACACTTGTTGAGAGGCAAGATGGCCGCAAATTGCACAATAGCACGTTGTTGAAGGAGGTCCTTGATAGACTGCCGGCGGACACCCTGCGACCGGCGGGCGCTCCCTACAACACCGCTGCACAGCCAGTGGCGGCTCGCTACACAACAACGGTGCTCTGAGCCACCGAAAACTCCACTTCCTGGTGTTAGGACTCCCAGACCAGTCCACATTCTCCTGGACTTGATAGATCTAGAGTTAACAGTCCCCATAACAACAATCCAATTTGAGGACTGCTTTTCTCTATTCATCTTTTAAAAAACTGAAATGGACTAAAACTGAACGGTCACTGTTGAGCTGAATGGTCCCGATTCCTTTTGGCAACACGTGTTTGTGCAAAGGCTGGCATATCTACCGACCTGCCACCCCAAGTGGATTTGAGGTTGCATGACATGCCAAGCCCAAAACAAGACAAATACCAGTCTCACGTCAGAGCGGCGAACACGAAGGTACCAGTCACCAGGCTGCGGGCTTAGCATAAACACCACGTCCAGAGGTCACAAAATCCACCTACGTGCACCTGTACAGCCCACGAGTTAGCGTGTTAATACCATTAACCTCACAACCTCACAGTGAGGGGAGGGCACAGGACACTGCTAACCAAAGAACAAAGTCTTCATGTTCTGGTCTCTCTAGGTGGAGCAGGGGCAGTGTAGTGGATTTGGAACCAAACAGCCAGAATTCATAACAAGCTATGAAATTCAAGTTAAGAGAAAAATTTAGAGCCAAATTGCTGATTTAATCTCCTTTGTTCTCTGCTCAGACGGAGGGGTTGTGTTTACTGCAGAGAGAAAATCAAACGTCGACACTTACAGGCTATAAATGGATTATCAATCTCAGTTAGCAACTGTAATTACAGCACACACACACAGTGATCTGTGACAGGAGATAGAGAGTTCAGCCCCATCCAGCAGCACTGGCAGATAATCCAGGAATCCCTCTGATCAGCTGCGAGAACAACCTGGGGTAAAACTGATCATTGTTGAGTCACGTGTAGCTGCTTATCAATGGCTCTTCATCAAAGAAACCCTGGTCTAGTATCGTATCATCTCTCACCATTAATGTGTTTTCACATAATTATTCCACTATTCATCTCCAAATTTAATTAGTGTGGAGATTAGGATGAGGGTTAACCCTAACAGATGTACATTTAAAAAAAAATGTACTGTATTCATGTACTTTGAATGAGTGGTGGATGTGGCGTCATAAATACGTTATTATTATGGCAAAGACCATCATGCTTACCGGACATTATCTTTAACTTCTGCGCTATATTTACATTTTATTCTTTGAATAAACGTTTGAATGTTTTTTGATTGTGCATATTAAAGGACACCGAATTGTCATGTTGCTGCATTGTGGTTTACAAATGAAGCTGCCTCGACTTGTCTAACCTATGAAACGTACAGCATCCTGTCAGGTTACCCTGCAGCTTTTCTCACTACAGGCCATTTTCTTGGAATTATCCAATGTAGTGTCTTGTGGCACGGCGCACAGAAGCTCGGGATGTAAACAACTACTGCAAGCCGTTTAAATGGCTACCGCGGCCCACAATGCACTAGCCTTTAGAGACCAATAGTCGTTTTTGGTGGCCAAGATTGGTTTTTAGTCAAAAATGGCATCCTGGTGACCATTTAAATCGAGCGCTGATACCTTACAATCATTGACAACAGGAATACTCGAACATTCGACAGATGATCAAGTTATTACTGTGACAATTACCAGGAGAATCTCGACTGGGAGTCACGACACTCTGGAGTCTGTCCACCTACTGAGCATGTGCAGAAGAACTATTTACTACTGCTGTGGTGCGTACATGTAGCAGCAACGATTCCGCCATTTGCACAGCAATGTTTTCAAAAAGTTGCACCCTGCGAGCTGTTTTCAAACTTTTGCCTTTTCAGTGGCTCCGGGCAGCATTGTTGCGCAAATAGACTTCCTAAACTAGGAAAGTTTTGCATGTTTAGTCGAAAACATTGTGTAAACAGAGCCTAAAAATCATATCCCTGGTTTTTACTACTGCCCTTGATGAATTTTATTTATTCAACCGAAGCAGGGAAAAGTCTTGGCGTCTCGTGTGCACAGAGTTTTAGCATTTTGAAAGAAGCAGTGTGTTCAGATAATCTGGTCTGGAGCAGTCATGCAACACACAATAGCACAAAACACGGCCTCCTTATCCCATCCTCCACACGCCCAAGCTGCGAGTATGAACGGCTTCGGTCTGATTAGATTCGTTTGAATAGCATCTGCTGGCCAGTTGAATGGAGAACAGTGGGGCCCACTTCAGGGTTGGGAAGTCTGGAGCGTCGGGGCGGGGGTGGGGGGCGGGGGGCGGGAGGGCTGGGGTTGGGGTTGAGGTCAGCCAAGTGAAAACCACCCCCCACCGGACCGCTGCGAGTGAGGGTATGCAGCGCCGAGAGGGAGGTGTGTATGGACGAAGATCGAAGGGAGAGGCGGCTCAATAAAGCCTGCGGCGAGGACGGGCACGACGGAGGAGCCGGACGGACACACAAAGCGCTCAGGTGACGCAAGACACCGAAAGCAGAGAGGCAGGTGGGTAAAAGCGAGAAGCGCGAGTCCCGGGATCAGCGGGCTGCCCGACGACGCCTCGAGGTGAACAAGTGGTCTTTGAGAAAAGGTCCTCGGTGCTGTATACAAGCTGTCTCTGCAGGATGCTGGGCAGCGATCGATGGTGCATTCACTGGCAGCACTTCACCACACTCCATGTCAATTTCAGAGAAAACATACATTTGGTGCCGCAACCAACCTTATGTGACCTTTATGAAGAGGCTTTTCACTGCTTTTAGACCTTGAGCAGCACCTCTTTGATGCATGTAACGAGTTCCAATGTGTGTGTGTGTGTGTGTGTGTGTGTGTGTGTGTGTGTGTGTGTGTGTGTGTTCGGATGTAGGGTGGGTAACAGGCACTAGAGGGAATTCCTTCCTCCTGCAGCCTCAGGAAGCAACAGCATGGGCGGAAGAGAAAACAACTTCTCTTTCCAAGGCAAACCCTTCAGAAGTTGTTCCTTTGGAAACGGAAACACTCGCCTGCAGCACTGAGTCAGTGGCTGAGGGCCTGTTCCGAAGAACTCCATGATTGTTTGCGCTGTGTTACCGAAACTGTCTGAAGACCGACGAGAAACTAAAGTTAGGCATGAAACAATAGAGGCCCCTTAAATGGAACATAAATAAGAAATTGTGAGGAAACGCTGAAGAAAGCCTGCTGCCCACGGGCGTGATGGATGGCTTTGTGTGCAGTGGGAGCTTGAACCAGCTGGCCGAAGCTGTGTCACACAGCTGAGATTTTAATCTCAGCGGCTGGAGGTGATAGATAACATCAGATTAGAAATTGGATTGTGAGCTATCAAGGGAGGGAGGCCTGCAACCTGTTAACAAGATTGGAAACTGACAGCAGTAATAAAGTTTCACCTGTCAACCACATTACGGGCATATTTTTACCTTCCTAGCAACAGAACCAAGACACAAAGCACACGGTGGACAATCAGCCGTCAGAGATTAGAGGCTAACGACAATGAAGTGGTTCAACGGGAATCAACACTGACACAATCTCAGCTCATGTGGAAAGCAGTTATTTTGGTTCACTGTGCAAAAATTACAAAAGTATCCCGTGACCTGTAGCACACACAAAATCGGTCTGTATATACAGGAAGTGGAATAATGAATACATGAACATGCATCTAAAACACGTTTTATTATCAGCCAAGTGGCACAATACATGATGAACAAATGTATGCAAATAACCAGATATTTTTATACCCATCCATGCTCAAACATTTGAAAATAGGTTTATTTAGATGACCGTAAAGTGGTAATTAAAGCCCCAT
Organism: Salarias fasciatus; assembly: GCF_902148845.1. Lineage (NCBI taxonomy): Eukaryota > Metazoa > Chordata > Actinopteri > Blenniiformes > Blenniidae > Salarias > Salarias fasciatus. The sequence goes on from NC_043755.1 coordinate 22,675,012, forward strand.
TTTCACAGCAACGTTTTCAAGAGAAACTTTCGTAGTGCTTTAGGGGATGTTTATTCAACAATGGTGCTCCGATCCACTGAAAATACAACTTTTTACAAATGTTCCATGTCTGTCTCCACCTGAAGCGGAGTCTAAAGTCCTTCTGGGCTGTTGCAGGACTGTTTTTAGTTGTAATGACATGTCTGTCCTGCAGGGGTCAAAAAGTTTTGGGGGTCAGAAGGATTTTCATTTGATCATAACATCACAAAGAGGCAAACAGGTTTACAGTTAATGATTGTTATTTCACAGTTTTGCAATAAAGTCTATAAAAATGAATCACACAAAGGTCCGAGATTAAGTCAAAATGACACAAATAACAAGTGACACATTTGAAAAATTGCAAATCAAAAACCACGTACAGGGATGGTGTTTCCGAAAAGCAAGATTTTCTAACACAAACTTGAGGTGTCAAAAACATTGATGAAAAAGAGATAACAGGACTACAAGTACAAGACAAAGGGAGTACAGTGTGGGGGTGGGCTCGCCTTGGAAAACGACTCTAATGATAGTAGATCTTTGAATCGCAAGACCTTGCAAATGGCTGTCATTATGCCGGAGGCACACACACACTTCACATGACAGCTGAAACCTCCAGGCGTCCCGCTGCTGAGCTACACTGCCCACAGAGCGCACCAGCGTTTTCACACGTAGTACAACCACCTAGCCTCACTTCATGTTGAAAACACCACTCAGTGTGAGGAAGAGCCTTTCTGAAAGCATTAGGAGCATTAAGAAACTCCCAACACCAATGATTATAGAGGCACCAGACAGTATACAGCAGAGTCTGTACCATGCTCTTCTCCTTTATTATGATCACAATAATCATCAATAGACTATAAAAAAAAATAAATAAATGAAGTCATGTTATGTAATTTTAATTATATATTGTGAGATTATTATTCACCTATTCGGAGTGAGACCTGAATTCACAGAGGTGAAGCTGAGTCTTATAATTAGTGAAATGGAAATGACCTGACGCGTCTCGGGTCAAATCAGAGCGTGCGGCGTTCAGTCCCTGGTAACAATGACTCTGTGAGGATGTTACACAGCTGGTGGGTAGAATGAGAGCAGCAAAATCAAACATCTTTGTGGATTTATTATTCAGTCTGCAGGACAAGTACAGTTTGTACAGTTTGACAGAAGACTGATTTCCCAGCAGGAAGTGACCATGAACGCCTCACTGGAACAAGTTGGCACCGCCAAGAGTCTTGTTCAGACAACAACGTGAAAATGCATCATCATAGCGGTCATAGTTCTGTTTCCACCGCTGAAGTGACGGCAGGTCCACTTCAGTGTAACGTGAAAACATAAGTTGAGGGGGAAACATTTGGATCTGAAAATGAATATCCAGACAAAACAACGGCCAAGTAGTCTGATATTCAGGTCCAACTCTAGTAAACAGACACCCAAAGCATCGTGTAAACTGGGTATAATGGTCGGTTAATGTTTTACCGCTGAGAAACTGTCATGCACCCGTCAGCCACTAGTCGGAGCTACTGAGCAATTTCCGTTGAACCAGAGGAGTGTGGATCACCACTGCAAGATCGGCACTGTCATAAGTTTTAGTACACTAATGGTAACCTCCAGAATACTGGAGTCAGCAGCGTCTGAAGCCTGGTTTGGTCATTTCAATATTGGGATTAAAGGGTTCAAACAACTCCTGTTGCACACATTTCATTCTGAGGGGAATTCAAAACTCCTAAATATAAACTGTGGCACATTTTGACTGTTTTCTGAGCCTTTCATTTGTGGAGTAATTAATGAATCTTATTAGTCTCATGAAAAATCTCCACTCAGCCTGAAGGTTTGAAGAGGAAGAGCAATTTCAGCAGTCTCATGTCTATGACCTGCTTCTCTGGGCAAAAAAAGGATCTCATGAAATCTGAGCTCAACTGAGGATACACCGATGGCACTTTTAAAGGACAACTACAGGTACTAACAGGTAGTCACTGGCAGATACCGAATGCTGGTACGAGTACTTTTTAAATGCCATGAGCCAAAAACTCTGTTGTTTGAATTATCTTGTTTGTCTTTCTCATTCATTTGAAAGAGTCTCCAAGCCGTGGACATCACTCAGAAGCAGGACCTGTGAACCCCTCTCACTGTCTGACGGGACTCCAGATCTTGAAGGTTAGGGCCTGGTGAGCTCCTCCCAGGTCTGGGACGCTGGGTAGCGCCCTGCAGTGGCTGAACACACATGGTGTGCAGAGCAAAAGAGCTCGAGCAGCCTAATCCTGACCTGCAGATTAACTGGTACTTACGCAACAACTTATTTCTTTCACAAAGTGTATTTTTAGATAATCCATTTGAGAAAATTAGTTTGAAATAAGTACAAGAGAAGCTTTGTTTCAGATACTCCAGACAAGAATGAATGAATGAAAGTCATCAAGGAAAATGATCTGGAGGATCAGTATGTGTTGACAGAGGTTGTTGCGTTCCAGAGTCACACCGGTTTCAGGTGTAATTCTGCAGAACTGTGTGTGTTGCTTCGCCCTGCGGGAGGAACGGTTTGGCAGAGCGTCTCCGTCTTGGTGGGACGGCGGTGAGGAGCAGAACGCGGCGTGGCACAATTACGAGCGTCGCATTTCTGTGCCAGCGAAAACACGTCCACGGACCGGCAGAGGCCCGGACGCCAAGCGTCTCCCACACACGCACACCATATGGTTGTTGATGTGACAATGCCCGGTCCTGAGAGGAGAGGAGAGGAGAGGGAAGACATGAAAACAAATCTCCTCCTGGCGTGTTACGTAACGGCAGAGCATGGGGTGGGCGAGCCGATGCACCTCGCTGAACAGGCTAATCCAACGCACCGCGGCGCCTGCCAGGAGCGGTGACGACAGCGTCTTAGACGTCTCTGTTGTTGTGTAATGAGACCGGTTATCACGATGCGCGCTAATCCAGCCTGCGAACTTCAAAAATAAAGGAAACAACCATCTGTTGCTTCGCTGGAGAAACATACAGGATAAGAGGATGAAACGCTGCACGGACGCATCTCCGTCCGTTCTACTGAGGCCGAGCGATGCTGAAGGAGGAGTAGTGTTAAAATAAAGAGTGTGATGGGAAATTACACAGCCTTCATTTCATCTGCTGCTACTAAATTAACAGGTAGAGAAGGAGGTGCAACTAAGGTTTCAGCTTTAGAATCTATCAACCCATATGTTATGCACATTTTAAGTGCAGCAATTCATCAAGAGAATATTGCAAATATTGAAAACGCCACTTGCAGTTTTAAAAGATATACTTGCTTTCCAACTTCTGCGCACATTTATGAGACAGATCTGTTTAATATACACGATCACGACACATGGCCAGCTTCATGAGAAGAGGAGAGATACGGAGATTAATGGAAAGGTTACTTTCCTTTCTAATCTGACATAAATGAAGCTGAATGCACTGGCAGCAGAAAGTGATGAGATTTTAATGGGAGAAAAAACTGATCATTATCCATCTTATATTAATGGTTCTCTCCTTCACCTGTGTGCGACCTTCTCGGCCTGACATCCTGCTAGAGAAGCTTAAAACATTTTTTTATGGACCTATTCATACACATGACTTTTCCCATACGCCTCAGTGAGGGAGAACATGTGTATCGTAAGGGCAGATGGTTAGTTTAATCTGTATCAAGTCATCTCAGGATTAAAAAAGGTGGGATTAATGCCAAACGAAATTACATACTGTGGTTTTACAGTTGGAACAGAGCTAACATTTACATAAACAAGTTGAAACAGGTTATGTGAGTTGTATCACGGGAGAAAAGTTGTGATTGGCTTTACTCTGCAAGACATATCCAAACCTCTGGCCAACTGCAGTGAGTGAACAACTGTCAATCGACTCCTGGTAACGATCGAGGATCTATTTCCTCAAATGGTTCTGCGCACGCGTGACGAGGGTCTGGAACTGAACAGTGCTTTTCCAATAACGTGTGATAACACTGACTACTCCATCATCTGGATCACATGCAGAGACCCGTTTCATTTCTTACTAACAACCGATACTGAGTGGAAGAGGTCAGTGTCTACCGAGTACTGTTTGCAGCGAGCATACAGGTGGATTTATTACATAATAACAGCATCCACAACCAGAACAACTGAAAATTACATTGTTTTCAGCATTTTTGCCATTTGAACGGACATAATTTTCAAAAACACTGCAGTGTAAATGTGAAGGTGTGTTTTCAATAAAGTATTTTCGTGTAAACGTGGCCTCAGTATTAGCTACACTGCCTGAAAATAAGTATAGTGTTACTTTGTTAATCGTTTATTAATTTAGTAATATTAATTGAATGTGATAAAATGGCGTGTTGCTTCATAGAACATTTTTCACAGTCGATGAACTCAACGTGACTTTTCAAAGTGTTTTTGGTTCTTTTGAAGTCATGTTATTGACTTTCGACGTGAATAAAATTATGCTTAAGCCCAAAAACAAAAACCAAAGTTTTGTCATGTTTCAGCTCCTGTTTACCTGACAATGTTTCCAGTGGAAAAGAGTCGTTTCAGAAAGGTTTTGTGTTTATATGACAACATTTTGAAAACATTATCTGCTTTCACGGAAATAGCCGAAACAAAAGGATGTAGTTTTCATGTTGGGCCACTAGTCGGCACTGTTGGTTATTTATGATGAAAAGAACAGATCCACATCAACGCAGAGAACACTACGCTACAAACATTAAAGAGGAAATATGATGATTTCTCAGACAGGTCAGATACAGTCGTACCCATTTTCTGAACCATGTGGGTCTTTCCTTCATTAGCGGGAGATCATATATTGGCAAAGGTGAACAAGCACAAAAACGTTTTTGGTGCTGCTGTCCTTTTTTAAACCATCCATCGGTTCTACATGTTTGTGTTTTCGATCTTCTGTTGGCCTTCTCAAAGTGTATAAAGACAGAACTGCACAGCCAATTACCGATCGACAATATCGACCAGCCCTGCCCTTTTGTTGACGAGCATTTTTAAAAAAGTTCCACCTTGGAAACTGTTCTCAAAAAATTGCGGTTTCAGTGACTCTGAGCACCACTGCTGTGTAGAAGGATGCCAAAAACGCCCCAAATGGCATAAACAAAATGGCATAAACGGGGCCAGAGTTACCAGAAACATCTGTCATTCTCACCTGTGATGCTGCTCGACAATCTCACCCACAAAAATCAACAGTGTTACATTAAAATCTTTATTCAAACTACTGGTCTCATAGAGATAGTCAATGCTGAATGTCCCTGGTCTCAGCAGTGTTGTTATAACATGACTCTAATAGTGTCTGACTCGACCTTTTAATGAGTTCTAAACTCAAAGTGCCAAAAAGAACCTTATTTTCTTTTCTAGCTGTGGAGGAACAGGAAATTGAGAGCGGGAAAAAAAAAAAAAAAACCAACAACAAAGATTTGTTATACAATCAGCAAAGTGTCTCAAGAGTTACTCAACAGCATTACAACCCACTCCATCCTCCGTGATTCAGGAACTATAAACAGAAGGCAGGGGAAGAGACCGATGACCGGCCCGCGCCATCATTGTTTTTTTTCCCAATGGCAGATGGCAAGCTGGACGCAGAAAGAGGATTAACCACAGCCCCCCCTTCTCCATCGCCGTCTTATCAGAAAGCAGCAGGTTGGGAGTTAGGAGGAAGAAAAAGACACGTCGCCAACCCCCCATGACTCATTGAGGTCCCCTGCTCACTGCTTACCGAAGGACACACACAATCGATGCAGACACACACACGCACACAAACACGTATACTCCCACACCTGCATCAGTAATATTGCACAGAAATAGAGCTCTTGGTTCTGCATATTGACGGCTGTCTGCTGGTGCAGTGGGGGGGGCGGGGGGGGGGGGGGGGGGGGGGGGGGCAGATGAGTCTTGCCTATCAAATGTCAAACTCAATCAAACTCAAGGAATTCTCTCCTCACAGCAGCGGCGGCGACGGCCCCATTATTTTTACTGGCTGAGAACTCGCTGTGAGTCACAGTTTATTTTCTTTTTTTCCAACTTTGGACAATAAAACTGACACATACAGACAGAAAAAAAAAGATGATATAACATAGCTAAATCTGTTTTCCAGCCTACAGTTGCTTTGGAAAAACACTTAACTGGAAACATATTAATTAGTTGTTGTCACATATATTATGTGTGATTCTGCTTCTCTTGATATTTTCACAAGTTTCATATCTCAGTGTGCAGGCAGCGGCTTTACATTTGCATCAGATCTGCACGGACAGGAGACTAAGTATGCCATTAAAAGTTCAGGAAACATGTGCATGTAGCCCATTATGAGCCTGTCAGTGATGCATCTGCAGCACAGAATGGATTTTATACAATGGGGTCCTGAAATAGAGCACAAACCAGCAGCTGCAGACGCATCAGGTAAAGGAGGGAAAATGTGCATTTCGCTCCATGTCTGGAAACATCATAGCAACCAGTGAGAAAGAGAAACTGCTATAAGCACTATGAGGTCCCCGAGGAGTGACCCCCGACCCCTCGCCACGGACTACTGTGTGCCGACTAAAATGCACTGCGATTGGAAATCATTTTTGTTTGCTCTATAGGGAGCGCGTCTCTAAGGACTGCTGGTATGCAGGGTCTTTCTCTGATGGCTCCATCCATCTCAAGGCGACATAATGCCGCAAAGCAATATAGACTGCAACGAAAATAAACCGTATCCACTGCTTCCTCCTGCTCCTCTGAGGGAACCAAGCCGCTCCCAGACTCACCGAGAGGGATGATCCAAACCCAGAAATGAGGAATCTGAGTATGAAATAAGAGAAATCTGCACGGTTCACCCAAGACTGAGTGAAAAGGCTGATCCGCAGCGTGGAGGCTGTGATTGCTGAGACCTATTTACCTCCGGTAAACAATCTTCAACTGGACGTAACCAGCATGGCTCAATCTGCGGCTCTTAATGGCCTAAAGGGCATTACTTATTCTATCAGTCCAGCAAGCTCTCTAGGAACAAGGTCCCCTGAAGGGCTTTAAAATCAATGGGTAAACTAATGGGAAGCCAGAGCAGCGAGGACAACGTAACGCTGAGGGGATCCAACCTTTTAGTTAAGAGTTTAGTTTAGTTTAGACGACTGAACGACGCGTGCCGCAATAACAGGTTAGCATCGACCACGACCGGCCGAGCAGATTGTACCTGACGGACGCAGAGACAAAAGACTTTACATCCAGATATTTAATAGAATCCTCAAAGACTAACTGGGTATGGGAGACACTACTCTCTTCTTTAATAAAGCTTCAAACCAGGTTTGACTGGATTGGCGCTGATAATGTGTGTTGATCTCCTTCAAGAACGGTGAATGTCAGCAGTGACTGCTGCAGTCTCAAAGGGGGTATTATAGCATGAGGCTACAATCGTGTTTTTGCTGCCATCTCCACCAGAACATGTCATTAAATCTTAAAATAATACATCAGTCTCTGCTGCGGTGAAAGGCCTGCTGGGAGGCAGCGGCTGTCAGAGAGGCTGAGGTAATTCTAGCGTGCCTAACCTTTATTAAGTCAAGCCGGACCTCGCAGAGCGGGAGAGACCCTTCAACAACAGCCCCAACTCACAAAAATACACACATTCTCAAACAGAGACATGAAGATCAACTAAAAGTGAAGAGGGGTTCAGTGGAAACTCTCTAAAAGCATCCATTTCACAGATGCAGAACATCAACCAAAGTCCACGAACAAACGGTCCTTTAACACTAGACCCTGAAGAACAAGAGGCCGCTTTAGCAGCTCATAAATTTCCCCAAAAACACATCTTGTTCTTGTCAAACTTTGGCTTCTTGTATTGTAGAAACACAATGTATCATATTAATAAGTGCCTGAGCTGAACTGCTGAGGAAAGAACTTCATTACTTCTCCAATATGAAAAAAACAGTGCATGAAGTTAAACCCCATTAATCGGCGCTCGTCACAATCAGAAACACTTGACAATGTCTACGTTGATAAGCTCGTACTGTCCCGGTCTGTGGGGATAACTCATCATGAGTTCAGATTTCCACACATCCTAAAGAGTGGTTTTCTGTGGTGTGATATCTTCTCTCAGTCCTCCTTGCAGCGTCGGTTTTGGTGCATCCATCGCTGGATTCCCTTCAGAGGGAGGTGTGGGGACAGCCAAGGGCCAAAGGGGATGTTTGAGCTCCTCTGCTCTCCTTAATGGCACTCCAGTCCCATGTGGCCTTCACATCACATGCTCAGGGTGACAATCGATCGTGCCTCCATCACAACGCCGCTCTGCGACACCGTCTTTAAAAAAACGGCCCGACAACCGAACCGTCCACCCGTTACACTGCAGCATCAAGCCTAACGCTCAGAGCGAGACTATCCCTTTAAAACACTGGATCCGGTGCCGCTGAGAGGCTGAATGTAAGTGGGTTTAACCAGTATATGTGTCACGTTATCCAATAACACTTGACACACTAGAGTTTCTAAAGGCTTATCCGTCCGAACCATCAACGGTTATCACACCAAACGCTCCCAGTGAAACCGCTCTATTTCAGGAAAGCTCTTCAAGAAATCCAGAGGGAAGTTCAGAGGTTAAACTGACTCCGAGTGACATGAAGTGTGAGTGTGTGAGGCGCAGTGAGCAGGCTGGCCCCGTTTCCAGCGGCGGGGCTCTGAAGGGGACGAGCTGCAGCTGCCTCCTCCTCAGTCCGAGAGCCCACCGCCGACATGCATGCAGCACACAGCGCGGGCCATTTATCTCTTTTAATGTTAGGAACACAAACACGCACGCACAACTCACTCACGCATGCGTGTGTGTGGGACTGCACACGGTCGGCCATGTTTGGAGGGATGCGGGGGCCTGGGAACGGTGTGGAAATCACACTGGGCTTCCTCTGGCTCATCCCGGAGTCATGGGAAACAGCGGGGCAGGCGCACACTGTGCCATGGCCACGCTGCATGTCAGACCACAGCACGGGTGTCAAACATAGGGCCCGTGGGCCAAAACCGGAGAAAATATAGGCATTTTCATCAGGTATACTCCACACCACAACAAAGAGAAGTTCAGATTTAAAGGTAATAACCTGTAACAATATTTTACCGGTCAAGGCGAGACTGGGTTGCATGGCCCCTGAACTAAAATGTGTTTGACACACCTGAGCTAGAGTCTGTCTTCCACATTGATCTTCTCTCCTAAATACATGCTAAACCTCCAAATAAGCCTCACTGAATCACTGTTTCCTATTTTTAGTGTTTTACAAGAAGTAAATCTCATACCTTCAGGATGTCAGTTGTTAAAATGAGCATTGTGTTGGCAGGAACTGACATCTGGTTTATGTCTGAAAGCAAGACCTGCTACAGGGCAAACGTCTTTAACTCTGGCATTAAACATTTCAAGTCACCCCGTAAAAAAGTCTAAATTCGCACGAGACAGCCGGAGCCAATAACGATGAGCGATAATTGCCCCACATGTTAGTCTGCCCCGCGTGACTTCATGGAGACCACATTAGGAATCTGTACAAACCTTTGGGGTCTTCGTGTGAGTTCACAGGTCGGCTTCTGTCTTCCAGACCACACACTCACTGGGAACTGTGAAGAAAAAAGAAGTTTTCTTTATTGTAATATCCATTCTAACTTCAACCCAGTCAAAAACATTAGAGGTGTTGTGGCACGACAGTGTTTCGATTCCATCTGAACTGAAAGGGATAATAAACGGCACAACAAACACTAAAACCAAGTCAACGAGTCTGTGCTTTCTCATTAATTTTTAGATTCAAATATTGATTTCCCAAAGCATTAGCAAGGATCTCCCTCCACTTCAGGTGTTCTGTAACACAGTTACCGTTTGTTATCCTGATTTCTTGGCTGATTTCTCCTGATGAACACTTAAACTTGGTTTCTTTGCAGAAATGTTTGAGTTATCGCTATAAAAAATGCTCATGCAGAAATATATAACTAATTCTGGAAGGATTTTGGAAATGGCATCCTGGTTGAAAATGAGGGTACATCTAAAATATACCTGTTTTATAAGGACATTGAGCACCTGCACCACCTACTGTGGTCAATATAATTCTATTTTAATAAACACAACACTGAACATTCATCAAACCATTTCAACAATTCAGCCATAAATTCACATCACTGTGGAGTGAGAGCTAATGCTACTTGTCTCAGGTTTTACGGCTTTATCTTGACGTTACTCCATAAACACGGCAGCGATGCTGCCGTCTCCACCAATCACAGCTCATTCTGCTGTTTTGGGAATGTCTGAGTTTAAAACAGCCCTGGAGGAAAGCCCTGGATCACCATATTCATCCACTGAGAAATTTACACACAAAAGGCGCTTTTAAGGCGAAACAACATGGTCCTGTCACATGAAGCCGTGTCTTATCAGTCTGCCAGAGAACACGGCTACTGTACGTTTCACAGAGAAATTGCGTAATTAACTGGGAATTACTGGAATTATACAGGCTTTCCGAGCCGTCTATTTTTAGAGTGGTGTAGGAAACTGAGCTGGACAAATCCCAAAGCTCAGATCTCATTTCAGAAAAAAAAAACTAAACAAAACAAACAAAGTGTCTAAACTCACAGTAAGTCCAGGACAGCTGGGTGCAGCTTGATAGAAGCTCAAACAATTACAGCATGTCGGGCTGAAATACTGCCAACTGACTTTTTTCCCATAACTTTCAGTGATTCTGCCATTTCCGTGGAAAAGGTGATGGATTTCAAAATGATCTGAAAAGACGATGTCTTTTAACGGACTCAAGATTAAAATTAAATTATTAAAACTTGTATTTATAAATCATATTTTGCCATCCTTTTGAAAAAATCTTTCTGAAAAATTAAACTTTCTGAATGTTTAGAAAAGGATTTGCATGGTTGTAAAAAAATATTTACATTTTTCACATAAAACAGAACTTTATCCTGTTCGCAAATGCGAAATACAAAACTGTGAGGAAGACGAACTGATTTAATTAGGCAATATCATCTAGTGTTGTCTGTATACTCCAGGCGCCAACCTCTGAACATAAAACATGAAGATAATACGGAAGTGCAAAAAAGCTGTAATTCTGGGGTAATTCCAGCAGGGGGCGATGATGTTGGTTTCAAAAAGAGCCCCGGTCTCATTGGAACCCATTCAAAAATGCAGATTTCAGAGTGCAAATAAACATAAAGCGCCCGGTTTCAGAACATGTTTTGGTCTCTATCACTAGTTTCTACAACCGTGCTGCTTCACCAGACTCTGATTTCCATAAAAATCATCTGTTGATTTTATATTACGAGTTGAAGTTTTGCATGAATCGCCCTATCACAGCGCCTCCTCTGTCCACGTGATGTGGTCACGTGACGGGCTGGACTAATCACATTTATATCAGATTTCAAATGTTCCATATGGAGACGTCCTGCTGGACTCGCTGAAGTCTTCAGAACGGGATTTCAGAACGCTATGGGTGACGTCACGAAAGCTCTATCCATTATATTAACGATCTATGGTATACACAGACGCCTGATGTTCATACTCCATGTCTTCTTCAAATTACAGCGCCACCTAAAGCTTGGTATATGTACTACATCATATTGAGTCGCAGTCATGGCGTCGAGTAGACGCAGGTACTTCCTGCACCAATGCTGTGTGGATCGGAAACCATTGGGGAACGACTGGGGTAGAGATATGTTTGGCTCAAATTTGGCGAACGTTCACACATCTTACAGCACTGGCGTCACACACCATTCAAGAAGAGAAGAGCAGATGATAGCAGGTGTGGAGAGCATGAGGTGTTCACATCATTGACCAGTGAGTGACAGCTCAATACGATGCTCCTCACACCAACACTGACTGCCCTCTCAGTAATCACCATACAGAATGATCAGCTTTCTGACAGTCGGCATCATTTTGATCTTGTTAGGTTTACTCGAACATAGTGGCAAAGATTTTACATGGCGCGGTAATGGTAACACAACGAAAAGACAAATGTTTGATGTCTCAGAAAGTTTCCAAATGGCCTCCACATCAAAACAGGCTGGTAATGTTATCTTTAAATAATACATACAATCTTTATTGTTTTTGCAGGCATTTTATCTGTTTAATTGAAAAATGGAATTGGCTGGTAATCAGAATTTTTCATCTCTAATAGTTTAATTTTCCCCCTGAAAATCCATATCAGCCAGGCTCTACTTAATTCATTTGTCACCATCTTTTGAGGAAGAATCTTACTTCAACACACCTTATCACATTAATTACAGCACAGCATTCAGCTTCGTCAAAACTTTAATGTTCTTTTATCAGCTGCAACACTGTTTACGAACAATCTAAATGAAATCTGACTTTTCATGATAAAGATTGTATTAGTATCGCCATTGTAGCCAGTTAAACGTGAAACTGAATCTCTATTTGCATTCTTAATTTACACTTTAACAGCAAAAAAAGGCAGCGCTCAAGAGTACAGAGATAGTGGACAGAGTCATGTAGACTAGACCAGCATAACCAGCCGAGCGATAAAGACGAGGAAAGCATAACCAGCTAGTGAGTGATGAAGATTATACCAGCTTAACCAGCTCGTGTGTGATGCACACTTGATGTAACAGTTGAAGCATCTTCCACTCTGTGATTTCCCAGTTGAAACGTTGAAGGCGATTTGCTGAATCGTGTCTGTATGATATAACATTCAGAATTTTCTCCACCAAGGGCCTCGGCCAGGAGGTTATGTTTTCAGTAGAGGTTGTCTGTCAGCAACATTACTCAAAAAGTTATGAACAGATTATGTTGAAATTTTCAGAAACCATCCAAAATGGGACTAGGGACAAGTGACTGGATTTTGGGAGCGATCCAGATTGGTGGTGGTGGGAGCTGTTTGGTGGAGATCTGCATCTTATGGAGAAATTGAAGGCAATAATTCGGTCACCAGAGTTGCATGGTCCATGAGCATGATGACATCTCGATCGATCTGCTGAGAGAAAATAAAATTATAGACCATGAGTTGAGTTTTTTCTCACGTGCATAAATACCACTATCTAGTTCAAACAACTACTACCCGGTGTAGACCGGTGGAACTGAGGCTCTCATCTCTCACTCAGTCGCTCTACAGTTAAAGCAGACAGTAACAGCAGTCAGCACAGCAGCAGATCACTAAATTATCAGGACAAAATGAAAAAACCTTGATGGGCTCAGGGATTATTGTCCGGTAGATCATTCATTTAAGCCAATACACATGCTACGAGCAAATAAGCGTCTGCAGTTAGCTTCCAGCTATTTGACATTTTTACAAACGCCAAGTACAAAACAGCGATCGTTTTCACTCACCTTCTCCTCCGTTGAGGACACTGCTTCTTCAGGAACTCCCTCTCCAGTAAACACTCTGTCCAGTCCACGATCGACGGTCCACATGTAGCTGCTCATCTGTTCCTACAGCTCAGTAGCCCTCCGGAATAGATCCCTTACAGGCACCCATACTTCTGACTTTAAAAGTCAGAATTCTGAGAAAAAAGTCAGAACTTAGATTTTTTTTTTTTTTTCCAGTGGCCCTAATCCTCTTCAATAACCGGGAAAAAAAATTATCAGAAACTTCAGTCAAAAGGAACTCAGTGTGATCTTAAAGTCTCTGGAAAACAACGTTACACACTCAAATAGCAGCAACTGTTTCGCAGTAAGTTCATTAAAGTTCCAAGGTCTCATTAAAAAATACTAAATATTTTAGTATCAGAAGGCAAATATACTCTAACAAAGCCCACGAGTCAATCCGGCAGGGTTTTTTCCCGCACATTGTTCGCTCTGTGAGCGAGGAGTGTTTTGCTCTGCCAGTATGAGTCCAGTCCATTAAAGTGTCTTCCTGTTGGGTGTTTGGAGCCGGGGAAAGTCTGAGGAAAGCTGCCTTCCGTTTTGCAGGAACTGAGGAAAAGAGCGGCTCCTTGGGTTCCTGTCCTCTCACTTCCCTGGACTCCATCAAACTGCTCGGCTCGTCTGGCTCAGCCGGGGCTGGAAGCCTCAAACGCTGCATGTGTGTGAGAATTTCTTCACATAATTTGTTGTTGTGGAAAAACTAAAGTACTAGCCTTTATTGTTGGTGGATATTTGAATGTCTGCAACAGTAAAGTGAGATCAGAGGACATTTTCCAGAATGTTACAGTGACGGTGTGAAGTGGTCTATCCTGAGGGAAAAGCCCAGACAGAAGCCTCCATCTGTGTCTCCTGCAGCGAGGAGCTTCAGCTGTACGATTGTGTGTTTTGTAAGATAAATACAAACACACATGTTTGGAGATTCTTTGCTTATGCTGTAAAATGTTGATCTGGTTGTAAACATTTCAGCTCTGGAATCTTATCACCACTGGTGAAGAGAGCGTTCAGGAATTTGTGCCTCAAATAACAGAAAACAAATCACAAAATAACGATTACTTCAAGCCAGTGACGCCTACAAATCAAGGAGCATTATTTCTCCTGGGTCTGTGCGAGCTGCTTCGGCTCCCGGCAGGTTTAATAGCCTCACGACTGAAAGCAGAACCGCTGGTGTGTGTTATGTTTCCACTCACACACAAACGTATGTAGGAACACTACAGACTGTCCCGGACTTCGGCATATTTCACACACCATTTGTGACTAAAACAAACATGATTGACCCAGTGGTTGGCCTGTCTGATGACCATGTATGGAAAACAACTTCTGGCACGAAAACAAACTCACTCCGAGGAGAGGAAAATGAGAAAAGCGTGAAAACAAAACTAATAATAGCATTTAAAAAAAAAAAAATCGACAAAGGGAGGCCAGTTTTTGTTTTGGGGAGATGGATTCGGCGCCATTACATCATGTTCAAGCCATAACGGATCGTTCGCCACTGTGGCAGCACGGCTTTGTTTTAATTCCATTACATTTTTATCAAGCTCCTGCTTTCCTTCCCTCGACCTGCGACGAAGTGGCCAGCTGCCCGGCGAAGACACACCGCGCTCCGTCTGCAGGCGGAACGAGGAAAAACAAACGCGTGGGGAGTCAGCGAGGCAGAGAGTCTGGAGGGCTCAGGTTGGCTACCGGCAAACTGTGACAACAGGGAGACCTCAGCCGATCGGCGCTGCCATGGCAACAGGTTCCAGGCACATAGTAGCTCAGAGAAAGCAGTCAAATCAGGTGTAATGAAAAAAACTGCAGCGCTGTACGAGCTACACTGAGAATGTTGGAGCATTAAAAAGCCCTCTCAATGTGTGGGTGTGTGTGTGTGTGAGTGTATGTGTGTGTGTGTGTGTGTGTGTTACTGTGCATTCATGCAAAACATCAAACGCTTGAAGCCGTGTCAAATGAGCAGGAAGACGGTGTAATTCCAGGGATTACCATTTTATTAGCAGCAGGCTCCTGGATTGGATTTCTGTTATACTGGTGGGGATAAAACCTTCTTACAAATGGCCGGACGCTCTGACACTCTCAGCCCGGCGAGGAAAAATCAAGGACTTTACAGTATTTAAAGTGTTATCGTGAAGCTCTGCCGCTGGGCTCTCCTGTTCGCTCGCTCGTCACTGTCCCCTGAGCGGCTGCACCTCTGCAAACCCTGGTCAAGGTTGCCTGGACTGTGGCGAAGCACAGAAATCCAGCTCGTATGGAAATTAGACGTATGAGCGCCAGTGTTTATGGAAATAAATCACAAATTTTTGCCCACTAAACAAAGCAGGGGCATACATATAGTCGTTAAAACGACCCAGGAGTTCGCGTTACACTCAAGGCCTTAAGTAAAAAGCACAAAATTGCCTTTTGATTTGCTGATATCTTCAGAAATTTGTTTTTCCTGCTGGTTTCTGGAGCCTCTTGCGGGCCACAGACCTTATGTTTGACACCCCTCCCCTAAAGAATCGCAAACATGCTGCGTACCGTTCCAGTATCTCATCAAGTTCAAGATGAAGGAATCAGACGTGTTAAAATCTAAACAATTTTCCAGGTTTGAGAGCGAACTCCTGGCTTTGGACTGAGTGTGGCAGCAGGCAGATGGATGTTCTGCTCAGGAGTGACCTCTCAGCGTGGGTCGCTAATTCGACATATTTCAAACAGCTGGGTCAAATGATTTCACTCCCTGGAAAGCAAAAGCCTGGTGAACTGAATCTGAGCAATAAAAATCTACTGCGCTCTCTAATTATAAAGATTTTTACCTTCTTAAATAGATGTGGCGTGTTCAAACGTCGAGAGGATGCAATTAGAAGTAGACGAATTAGCGGATTTGTCTGGAGAAGGGAGCTGAACCCGGTCGGTGTGAAATCAGAGGGTTGGATGTATGCTGGAACGCTGTGTAAAAACCACATAAGGGAAAGACAGGGAAAGACGTAACAATGTAACGCTGATCTCCGAGGACAGCAGCCCAGGCGGCGTGGGAGTCTGGACGAGACGCGCTCGCTCGCTCGCTCGCTTGCTCATTCGCTCATCTGCTCAATAAACCCGGGCCGCGGCTGCATCGTGTTGTCTTCGTACCACACGCGCCGTGGTGAACTCCCACATGTAACCCCCCTCCCTCCTCGTATCCTCCGTTTTTTTTTTTTTTTTTTTTCTGCACTCCCCTTCCTTGCGGCGGACCGGCTGCCACGGTTTGCGGCCCACTCGCTGCCGTTCCCCTCGTATAACTGTCGCTCCAAGAAGCTTTCATCCTACCTCTCCTCCGCCGCACACTGGGAGGCAAACTGGAAGATTACATAAAGGAGATGTAGGCAGGATCTCTGTGTGTGTGTGTGTGTGTGTGTGTGTGTGTATACACCTGTGTCATAAGGTTTGTATAATTACAACCCGAATTGGGGCCTGAACATTCTCATTATGCCAATTACTCCAATTATGTAATTATTAGAGAGTTTGGGGGCGTCGTGCTGCATTCTGGTGGGACTTCAGTGGTTCTCTCCTCCAGCAGGGATGAAGTGAAATTACACCATACAGCCATCCGGGGACTGGATTTGTAATTTTCTGACAGGCACTGGATCCAATTTGCTTCTCTAACTTATCTAATCCCAATGTTTTTCCATGAGCCCCGATGGGCCGTGCAGAGCCTCCTCCATCCACCCAGTGACGGTAATCCTGCACAGTTGGGGCTGAAGTTTGCTTCAAACATCTGAGATATGACTGTAAACAAAGCGTGGTCTATTGATTTACGTGAGATGTTCTGGGAGTAGAGGGAGACACACCGATACTGCACAAAGGAAACAAGAACTACATCAGCTGGGACATTTAAGGAAAATGTAAAACTGTCTTCTAATGCATGCGAGTGTGTAGTGTACACTTTGTCAAGCATTGAGACAACATCAGTACACTGCCATGTCGCGTTTACTGTGTAGGAAGAATAATAATCACAATGATGAACTCTTTAAAATCAAAATGCTGCTTTGTAAACTACTGAGCGATTTAAGGAAACTACAGTGGCAGGTAGTTCATCAAAGTCTGGTCTCAGTCACTGGCTCGTCTCAGAGGCTTTCTCGTGTGTCTGCCAGCGACAGGCGCTGCAGCCGCCACAGCTCGCTCACACAGCGGGAAAGCCCTGTGCTAATTCAGGGCATGTCCACACACTCCTGGCCAACCAGGGTGTGAAGCCAAAGGCTGTCAGTGAAGCTTAGCGACTCCTCTCAGCTCGCGCGACACAACTCCACGGATACCAATGCCATCGCGTCTGGCCTCGCTGCCCGGGTTGTGAGTTCGCTGTGCTGTGGTGCACAAGGTGTGTGAAGACAAATGCATTTCTGTATGCGACTTAGGCCCTGACACCTCAGTGGGTTCTGTTTGCCTTCAAGTCTTACCTTTAAAACCTTTCACCTGTTTGGTGACAATCAGACAGGAAATGGAAGCCGGCATCATTTCCAGGACACAATGAAACTCACAAAGGGCTGAGAGTCAGAGACGCTTCATGCTACACGCATGATGGAAAGAAAAACAGACACAATGACAGATCACTGTGAAATGCCACAGACGCTTTCCATCAACACAGGACAGACATGCACACACCCTGGCATGCTGCGAGACACCGACTTTCATGGACAGAGAACTGTTCTCTTAAGATTTAAGTCTACATGATAGACTGTGTTCAGACTACGGCAGTAAATTTTTTGTCATTGACTCTAACTCTAAAACACGAGTAAAGATCTGATGTTGGTTAGCCAGTCTTCTTGTGTAGAGTTTGCATGTTCTTACTGCAAACAAAGGCTTCTTCCTGCAACGATACAAAGATTGCTTGTTTCATTTGTGACTGAGCTGCCTGCGAACTGAATTCAGCTCCACTGCTTGGTTTAGGTCGTCCTGGATGAGGATTGTAGTGAATATGTGATTCCGCTGTTGAGCCTAACAGCTACATTTGATACCGAAGACACACGCCATCAAGCACAATAGTTTTGAAGTGTCGCAGTTTCATCACCTACTGGGTGTTTGTGATTCCTCCTGTCAAATAGTTTAGATTCTATGTGGCAGACTGAATTTTGCCGGTTCTGAATGCCCCTCTTTTCCTGTCACGCGGGGTTCCACAGGGTTATATTCTAGAGCCTCTGCCATTGTCCCTTCAGTGAATTCCTTCAGGTTTCATAGTCAGAAAAGGAGATTTCTTTCCATTGCTGTAAAATGTGACACTGAAGAAGAAAGATCGATCAAAAAAGGATCTTTCTGTCTTTGTGACAATAAGGTTCCGTTTACATGATGTCCTCAAGTATAAAGTGCAAACTTTCGTTATGTTTTAGGTGTGTGTTCACATGACAACGATGCTCGGAACCACTGAAAACACAACTTTTTGAAAACAGCTCCCAAGATGGAACTTTTCTAAAGCGCTTTCACTCCACACAAATGCAACTTTTGGAAGAAGCCGCTGCTACTGTGCATGTGCACCACGGCGGTAGTGAACATTTTCACGTGCATGTTCACATGGATTGCAGTCTGCAAAATCAGTTCCCGTTAATTTCAACATTGGGCTTTAAGATGACTTTAACGAATTGTTGAATCCAGCTCTTTTCTGATGAGGCACAGGTGAAGTCTGTGAAATCCTAATTACTGTTGAGCAACATATTAAGCCGGCTGTCTCTCACCAGGTGGTTCAGAAAGCTGCAGCTCGCCTTTTAAGTGGAGCAAGAGAAACGTACCTCCTTCTGAAATCTGTGTGTAGAGCTCACTTTGAGATTATTATATCATCATCTCTAAGTCGTTTAACAGTTTATGTTCTCAGTTGCTTCATCCTGACACTCCTCAGTGCCTCAGGTCAGCCGATCGGAGTCTTTTCTTTTGCCCTTCCAACTCATGAAACGATTTTCCTTTTCTCATTACAGAGACTCTTCCTGTCCATTTTAAAAGTACTCTGAAAACCAATTTACATTCCTTGGCTTTCAAACCTGCAATGAGACTTTGCTCTTGTTTTTATTGCTGAAGTGTCTTTTATCTGTTCGTTTTATGTTTTTATGAATATCTGTGTCCAGCGGTTTGTTTCAGCAGTGTCTCCATGCAGTCAATCACTGATCTTGAATTGAGTGTGAGTGCTTTCCTGTCTCGTTGTGATGGACTCACTCCTGTACAGAATTTCATTGCCTTTGACCGTGTGGCTAATTATGCTGCAGAGCACCATGACCTTAATCTGAACCAAGTGGCAACAGCAGATGTAACACCTCAGTCGCATATTTTGTTGATTATTTTGCTTTAACATTAAATTTGCAGATAACATCAGAAATACCCACCAAGGTACAATAAATGACGGCTCTATAGGGAGCTAACATTAGACCCACTGGGAAACTCTTTGTGGCAGCATTCACACATGAAGCATTCAGATTAAATGAACTATTGCAATTTATTCACAAAAAAATTGACATAAATGAAATATTTGCACATATATACAAAATTACAGACATAGTGCATTGATAAATTCACACATTTGCCTGCAGCTTCCTTGTGCATAAATTCGCTTATACCACACCTGAAGAAAAACAATCTATAGAAGACTCTGGCTTTTCTTAGAAGTTTTTTTTAACAGTTCTAATTTATTCATAACTGTTGGACAGATCAGAAGTCAAAATCACAAAGATCAAGAAAAAATGTCAATAAAAAATCTACATGAGCAAAGCACAATATCATCTATGCAAGTGGTTACTTTCATCATAAAACTGAATGTTATTGCACTTGCTATGGTAATCTCATTGTGCTATTTTATGAGAAAAGTCATTTTTAGGGAATAAACAGCCACAGAAATGGCAATAATTCCAACAGTTTGGAGTTATAAACAGCTAAAGATGTCCAGATTCCTCCAGAAGCCTTTTCTGATCACATGTGAAGGAACATAATTCAGCTTTCGCAGCTCCACCCAGCATCAGGCCCTGAAGCCCGTCGCCGGGCTGCTGAGCATCGGCAGTTGGCCTCTGAATCTCCGACGGTGACGGAGGGACGTCATGCCCGAGCAGACTGATGTACAGTCAGACGGGTTACAGCGGCCAGATGGAGTGCACAGCTGACGAGTGAACGAGGAAGAGGTCCTCCTCACACTCAAACTGTAAACGCCACCAAACCAGAGGAGTGTGAGGGTGACCGGACGGATCCTCTCTCCATTGTTCTGGAGCGGGAACAGGACAGCGGGCCGCTCGTCTCCACGGCCCAAACCATTAAATTAACAGTAATTTGTCAGTGTCGCCGCCAACGGGATCAAACCGTAAACTATAATGTGATAAAGACTGACCATGACTGGCGATGAAACCCACAGGCAGGCGGGCTGTAATTACGCCCTCTGGATGATCTGGAACATGAACTGAAGATTATATTTACATAAGACTGTTGGAGTGATTGAAATGCTACTGGGGAGCTGACATGACTAACAGTGCGTCTGGCGTTCAATAATGCAAATGCATATTATAAAAGTCAAAGGCTGCGCGTTTCAGCTCAATAAACTGTATGGAAAGCAGCGTCTCTCATCACATTTAATGTCTCCTCATTGCTGTGATCCAACACATCAGACGGGCCGCCGCTTGCATCGCCGCCGTGACTCACGGGTCACAGAATAGCGTCTGAACCAATCACAGGGCCAGGTGTCGGCGCTCAGTCATCTCCCTCTGAAACGCCACGGGAGCCTTCATCCTATGTAATCCCACGCTGCGTGTTGTATAACATGAAGCGGGGAGCTTTTCAACCTGCTCTTTCTCTGGAAATGTGAACTCAGAGGGCAAAGTCTAGTCAGGAGCCTCAGCAGCGTTGACATGATGAAGGTTAAACTTTCTGTCTTCCAGTCCAGACCAGAGAAAATTGGTTTGAATGCTTTCATGGAATTGTAGGAATATTTTCTTGACACATATTTTATTCCATTAAGCTTGGACAAACACATCCTCGGCTTTAATTGTCCTCGCAGACTAAAATAAACTGAAATGTTTTCTTGCCCCTGACAATTTCTGAATATTTAGTGAATTTTTACCCTCAAATGGCTCCATTGAGGAGCACTGGAAGCATTTGAGGTATGTGGCTTCTCTCCAGCTCAGCTTTCAGAGGAAACAAATAACTCTGCAGCTTTATTTACTCGACATAACAGTCGAGACTAAACTGAACTGCTTTGGGATGCAGAGTTTGAGACCCCCCACGCTGCATGTCAACACAAAAGCTTCCCTGCAGTAACTACTTACTGCAACCGTGGTTTGGAGGAGCAGCGTTTCAGCAGTCTTCATGGAGACGGAGCCTGAATGTTGCAAGAAAGCAACATTTTCCCTTGTTTCTGTGAAGAAAGTCTTTTAAAAAGTTCCACCTTCGGAGTCACTCAAACCGAGTGTTTTCAGTGGCTCCGAGCACCGCTGTCATGGAAACGAGGCCTAAAAGCAGATCAACATTTTGCAGTTGTTCATGTAGTGATACCATCTGAGACCACTAGAGGCCACTGTGTGCCAACAGAGTGCTGCTACAGTACAACAGACAAACCTCCATGACTGCTGCGTTTGACTGAAAATAAAAGAAAACAAAAATTTTGCCAAATAGCACACAGCAAATCTTAATCTGAAGATTTTAAATCTATATGCACACCAGTGCCACTTATCAAGAGACACGTTTGACAGCTATAGTCTCTATCATACAGAAAACGAGAGCGAATACATTCTCCATCTGAACAGGGTACTCAACTGAACCGAGCAGAGACTTTTGGCCTTTACTCAGCGCAGCTGCTGCGTGATGCACTCAGTGACCAAACGCCGATTCGTCAGCGCAGTAGTCACTACAGTTCACAGTTACTGCAGCATAGACGCCGCTGAGAGAGGATGCGAGCTACAGCAGCCAGAAATCGAAGAGGAACCAGCGAAGGAAGCTTAGTGATTTACTGAATTCACGAGCGGGAACAAACAACAGACTCCCAAATGATCTGCCCATCAATGGGTGGACTGGTGAGGGGGCCGCGGCGCGCCAGGCGGTGGGCAGCACGTCATGTTATCTCCGTCGAGCTGTCACCAGCACGTCTGTGGGAAGCTGACAACCGATGATCCGGTTTGATCTCGGCCAGAAAGCGTCGCTGGTGTCGATCAGAGCGGGGCACAGGCGACTGCTCTGCCAATCGCATTCCTGCGAGGGATTCTGGGAGATCCGCCTGCATGGAGGCGCTTTGGGGATGAAGCGTGGCGCATCATGGAAATGTGGTTTGGAGTTTTGGCCCTTGGGTGCAGCCTTGTGACGGTAATACCCAGGATTCAAGCGGCATGTAGCTGCAGCCTCTGTGACTTTAGGATTTAGGGGAACAATGCATGACAAACATGCTAAGTCACAACAAAAGTATGGCGGCTGGAAAAGGACTCCATCAGAGTCTCAGTGGAGCTGATGGGGGCTGGGGGGGCTGCAGCACAGCACTGTCCTTGGTTTCAGTGAGGAATGCCAACAATTTCAAACCGTCCATCCTGGGAAAGCTGAAGGACAATCACAGACAGTGTTTCCCACACTGTGCTCATGTTTGATAAGAGCAACGAGCCAAAGAAAATGAAAGAGCCAGGCTGTGAGTGACGCTGCACTGTCAGTCCTGGCTGGACTCACCGCCTCATTACTCCAACCACCATGAGCTGCAAAAATAAATACAGGGAACAAGTGAATCAGGCTGAAGAACTCACCAGAGGGCGAGTTAATTCAATTTAATTCATCTGCATGGGCATATCTGCGGCTGTAGATTGGAGTGGTGATGAGTTATGATGGCAGTTGATCCTGTTTTTAAGGTGACAAGAAACCATGAACAGAGGAGCCGTGTCTCCCTAATGAAGTGCCACTACACCCCCTCCACTGCAGGCTTCTTTTACTTTAATCTCCTACTTTCATGATATATTCGGTGAATAATGTGTCAACTTCATTGTAGTGCATGTATTTATTTTGGCGTGCGGCGAGAGAAATTCCTCCTAGTTTGGAACAAAACAGTTTGTGACTCTGCGTTTCCACTGGATGAATTCCCCTCGGGGAGTAATAAAGCATTTTCATCTGCCGCAGTGCTCTCGGGCACAGCAGTGGACCTTCTGCCTGAGCGCAGGTTCCAGCAGGTCCTCTGAGACCACAACACTTTCTACTGACACACGGGACGGAGGGCGGCAAACATAAGGCCCGCAGGCCGAAAACGGACATTTACCTCACGGAAATGGTTCGGTTCGTGTTTTCTGTCATTGTTCTGTCATTCAGGTGAAGATTAAACGCAGGCCGCGCTTTAATTATACAGAAATAAACAACAGGAGTAACTCCACACACTTTATTGTAGAATCTCACACCGGCTTCTCACTGATTTTTATGAACAGCCATAAAGTGTAATCTGACTCAGCGTGTCTCCGACCTTTAAACACAGCCACTGTTTCAGGTCACAACAGAGGAGGCTAAAGCGCTGTCAAATATACGGTCCGTGGGCCAGACTCGGGACACCAGAGGGTATAGTGTTTAAAATTGGCGTGATGTTGAAATTGCTGTTATTCTGAAGACTTGTATTGTAATTACTTTGCAGTCAAACATTTGGA
This sequence comes from Salarias fasciatus, assembly GCF_902148845.1. NCBI lineage: Eukaryota > Metazoa > Chordata > Actinopteri > Blenniiformes > Blenniidae > Salarias > Salarias fasciatus. The sequence goes on from NC_043755.1 coordinate 22,698,876, forward strand.
TTTGTGGATGTGTGTGTGTGTCACTGCTCAGTCGTTTCACTGGTCTGACGTTCTCCACTTCCACACAGCTGGCTCAAACCCTACACGCATGGATATTTTTTTTTATGAATGACACTTCTGCTCCCCATCTTTCTGGAGAATTCACATGTTTATTTTGTGCAGCTGGTGGCTGTTAACAGCGTCTGTGAATGCTGGTGATATCTCCGTCATAAAGAGTCTGCCGACAGAGAGAAAGACATGCGACGTGACGGTTGGAGCTTTTTTTTTTCACTTTCACATTCAGAGCGCAGGAGTCATTCACCGAGTGACCCGCATCTTCTACGTTTAATCTCTAAACATGGAATAGCGGCACGGCGTCCGACTCCTCCTCCTGCTGAGGACTGGAGACACTGACATTAGCAGCAGCTCCGCCATGCACAAAACATGAATGAAAACACCTTCTCTACTCTAAAACTGACAACAAGTGAGATCCCGTCCTGAGAGCAACGAGCGATCCGCTGCAGACGCACGGGAGGCCTTCAAAAAGCGCAGGTCACACTCGATTCAGACTGGTGGTAATTACGCACATAAAAGTAGAGAGAAAAACGGCTTGATGTCTAAAAAGCGTTCGGTGCTGAGTCATCCAGAGACCCACAAATGCAGGGATGCCTCAGTGTGGCTCATTTACAGAGCGGAAGAACATCTAAACACCTGGTTTTGGGCATAAATTATTCACACGCTCCACACAGTTAAAATACACAGAGAAGCAATGCTGGCCGGACTGAAGCCGCTTTTTGGCCCACGGGCCTCGTCTTTGACACCCCTTCTGTACACGATCTAAAATAGCACTGACCTCATGGAAACTGCTGCAAAACTTTCTTTGTAACACACACATCAAGTCCTGATCTGACCTCTGGGAGCAACTTGGAGAGTTTATGTCTCACTGCAGGCCTCAGAGGAAGTCTGGACATCACATCCAGAACCTGCCAGAGAACGACATGACTCAACACCCAACATGGGAAACACTGAAATAAGAACTTCCTCCCACTGCTTTCATTCATTTTCTACTAAATTAATCACAAAAGCCCCTCTCTGTTGAAGCGTCTTCAGTCCTCCTTCCACAGCCCCCCCCCCCCCCCCCCCCCCCCCCCCCCCCCCCCAGATGTTGCCTCCTGGGTCACTGCTGCGCCCGGCGCCGTGACAAGAAGAGGTGAGAAATCCACTTAACACATCCGGAGTTAGAGAGGACGCTGCCGCTGCTGTCCGTCCATCGATCCGCACAATCCAACACCTCCTCCCTGCTGCTCGCAAGATGTTTTACACTTCTTTAACTACACACACAACACACAACTCATGATTTACACACAGCCGTGTAATTTCCCAGAGTCCTGCTGGGAAAATGATTCCACAGCCTATTATTGATAAAGAAAGCATAATGCCTCTGTTATAGGTTAATCATGTGATCAATTAGTGAATTAACCTTTTTCCAATAAGCTGGAAGAAATTAAGAATGTACATCTGCAGGACAAAGCAATATGTGCTATTATTTTATATATATTACAGTGGCTTCCAGAGGCTTATATTGTTTTTTCATAAAGTTGAAAGTGATCATCTGATGTTACACTGAATTATTAAAGAAACAACCCCTGAGGCTTATTGTAAAAATGGCCGGGTAATTATACCATCGAATATGTCCCTGAATGCACCACGCCGGGGTCAGAAAGTCTTAATTTGAGACGCTAGAACAGATATGACTGGCTTCAATGGTGGAGAGGCACAATGTGGAGAGTTTAAAATCTAGAGAATTGAAAATAATAATAAAAACACTGTTTAAAAATACTTTGACCGAGGGTACGTGGTTGAATTTACATCTTCAATGGGAAAGTTTCATCATGAAAGCAGACCTGGAAAAACAATAGATTTACATGGACGATTATCTTGATGAGGACATTTCCATAGATAGATGAGGGACGGACACGCCCTCAGAATGCAGAAAGCCTGGTCGGGATCACAACTGGAAACAGCTGCACTGAGAAAAACCTCCGACCGAGAAACAAGAAGGACACTTTTGTACAGTGTTCTGTATTTTCAACAAATATGTTTGACTTCTTTACTGGATGTATTGTAGTGAAAATGAAGACGCCTGCACTTCCTGATATCTGCAGTTTCATTTTGCTTCAGCCTTCATACTAATGCTGTCTTGCTGCAGCATCACTGCCAGACACTGTTTTAATAAATGAGAAAAACAGTCATTTTACTGAAGCAGCTGCTCAAAGGAAAACAAGCTAAAAGCCACTACTCTGGAAACACAATATGAAACTGACTGGTCTTTTTAAATAATCATTTTCTTTTAATATAGAACAATAAGTTAAAATGAAGAATAAAAAGGTCGATTTTCTTTTAACTGCACAAGAGCCATTTCATAAATAAGATTCAGGAACCAAGAGGTACGATTAAATAAGTTCTACTACCCTAATGACCCAGAAAAACACTTGGACTCCAACAGAAACTGAACCAGTGGGAATGTCTGAATCATTTTAAAGATAAGGTTAGGTAGGTCTCATTTCTGCTTTCAAGAGGCCATAATCAATAATCCAGGAAAATATTATCAGAATTATACCTCACTTTGATCAATAAAATAGGAAGACAAATGCTTTATTCTGATTGGTTGTGCATGATTGTAAATTTGGATCTGAAAACTAAATAAATAAATAAATGAATAAATAAATACCATTTTACAATTAAAGCTCCCGATGTCTTATAATTACCTGAAAATTGCTTCATTATGTCGATACTAACGCTGTTTGCACATCACATTAACTTAAGCTGTATTTAGTTCATTATGACTGCACTTCATTAACTTTCAGTGTGAGTATTTGCTGCTATCTTTCTTTGTTTCCTTTATTGCTTTGCCTTGAGTCTGGATGGAGAGCTCCATGACTCTGCTGTGGTGAGTCCAGGAGAAACCTCTTGGAGTGAACAATGCAGACAGTCTGACCAGAACCAGTGTGTAAAATGAAGACAGAAATGATCCTGATCCAGACCGCTTCTACTAATCAGATGTCACTCATTTGCCTGAGACTGAATGATCCAGAGGAAAGTGAAGCTCTACACCCAGAGGAACCTGAAGCTCCACACATGCTGAGGACTGCTCTGAGCTCAGTTAGCATAGCCTGCTAACTGCTACATATATGTGTAAAGACCTTATCAGAGCTGTCCTGCAGGAGAAACCAGCAAAGGAAGAGTAGATCCGGTCTGTCAGATCTCTGTAACACACTGCTGGCATCCCTCCACACACACACACACACACACACACACACACAATCACACTCACACACACACTTCACCCACCCCAACATCAGTGAAACCGGCAGCAGCGGTGTGTTCACTGGGTGAAAACAAGACGAAACTAACGGCTAACAGAGTCCAGCTTACCTCTCACGGGGGTGTCAGCCTCTTCAGGGAGGGGGTGCTGTCTCCACGGGGGGATCCTTCATCTGCCGGGACCACTGTGCAGAGCAGACCGACACTCGGGAACACATGGACCCCCAACAAGTGTCAGTGTGGACGGAGCGGGGACCGAGGGAGGATGTGCCGCATCGCACTGAAAACACGCCACAATCTGGGAACAACAGACACAAGACATTACACAGTCAATTAATCCTAAACTGTCTTCAGGTGATATTTAACTAAAAATACGACTCGATAAATACACTTTTATATAGGTTCAAAAATGTATATGTGCATTTTGGTTGGTGTATCGATGCACTTATATGTAATCCATAAAAAAGGCAGAGTGAGACCTCTGTCTCTAAAACATCTCTCAATAAAATGAATGGCACTGCGTTTAGACACACTCACAACACTCTGCCGCCATCTAGTGGTCATTTAGAGGAAGCACAGGAGTCCCTCGGTTTTTAATGAAAGTTGAGCTCTGGCTCCAGACGGGGGCTCTCTGCGGTCTGGGGATCCTCCAATGTTAAAACTTAACTTGCTTTGGTTAGTGCAAATGCCATTATTATTTCTCCAATATTTAAAAAAAACTTTTAACATCATACTGGTGAATCAGTGGCTCCAGTGAGCCTCTCCTGGTACATTGTGAAAAAACTCCCTTCTCCAGATAAAGCAGAGACAGAATAATTAACAAAGGTATGCAATGTGGTGCTTTGTTTACTGCATAATACTATATTATATCATAGGATCATATCATATCATAGGATATATCATAGTATACCACAATTCCATTTTCTTTGTTTTTGTTTTTCATTACATCCAAAATACCAAGCCCAAAAGACAGCCGTCTCTTCACCATTACAAAGAAAAATTATCAATTTAAATCTAAAGGTTATTATTTTACCTGTCTGGCCAATTCAAGATGTAATTGGGTTGTATGTGACCCCTGAACTAAGTGAAGCTCAGTTTGAGTGTGAAGGAGGAATAGATCAGTATTTCCCAACGAGATTCAAAAAATGAAAAGACAAAAAAAAAAAAAAACTTGATAAGCATTTAAAACAGGGTGGATTTTATATTTATCTTTTGCTGAGATGTAGAACTAATTTTTCATGAGTGGAAATGACAAAATAGATCTTTTTTTATTCATTTTTTCATAGATAGAAGTAATACAATAATACTGTGTCAAGGAAGGGCAGAATTATAACTGAAATTCTCATCTTTGCTGCAAGAGCCAATTCTTGTTAGTGAGCCGAGTCATAAAAACGAACTCTTTTTTGGGAAACGCAGTGAAAAGAAGCGACTCTCCTCTCGCCCCCCCCAGCTGTCTTTCCCTTCCCCTCCAGCAGGTGGCGGTGAAGCGCTTTGCTTCACTTTCCTCCTCTCCGTCACCCTTCATCTCATGAAATACTACAGTCACCTTATTGAAATCTTTTTATTGTGTTTGCTCTGATTGATTTCTCTGTGTGCTATTTGCCTTCGCCGGAGGAGAGACGCCATAAGTTTGGCCCCTGCCTCTGAATATTCATGGTCAATCTCTGAGCGCTCTTTAAAAAAGCCAGCGAATCGCAGTGAAACGCGTGCAGATTTATCACCGCTGTGATCAAGTTTTCCCCCGCTCTCGTCAGTCCGATCTGTCCATAAATCTGCTCTCACTTTAATGAGAAGAGAGGTAATCAACAAGAAGTGATGCCAGGCGTGCTAATAAATTCCGCAGGAATACTAATTGGGGTTGTGAGAGGTCAGAGGACTGTGTCTGTAACATAAAGCACTCTGTCACGCGCGCTTGTTGTTTTACGCGCCGGCAGTTCCTGATGCTAAAAATAGTGGATATTCCTCTAAAACCGTGTTCATTTCCCTACATGAGCAGATCTGATCCATCATTTATGAACCATAATCAAATCCTTCTCACTGCTGCAGCTTTACTGTCGGAGTTAGGAGGACGAAGCGCGGATCGGTAAAACAGAGTCATGATGGCCTTTAAATTTAAACTTTATATGTGTTTTTGCACCGAGCAAACGTGAGGAAAATATCAGAACTTTTTAAATTCCGGCAGACCGGATTGGAGCCTCTTGCAGGCTGGTTTTGGTCCACAGGCCTTATGTTTGACAGCCATAGTATATACACTGTGGCGACCGGGTCATTTAGTCTTTTAATAAATGAGACATGTGTCCTCTTTGGAGACTATATTATATTAGAAACAAGAAAATACGACTGATTTGTTGCTGACTTCTTCTTGGGCTGAAATCTGTTAAAAACATGAGGTTTAAATGTCATTATGATATATAAAAAAACAGTTTAATTGAAATGTTTGGAGTACTACATATAGAGGATGTTCAGGGCCAAAAGCCAAGGTTTCATTATTCTCTGTGTCTATTGTCCCCGGCTATAAAAAGTCCACTTTTCCCTTCCTAATTACTGTTAATCATAAATTAACTGGCCAACAAAGTCGATATAATTAAAGGACAATCAGGCTCCAATTCTCCAATTCTTCACCCAAACAAAACCCTCCGACAGAATGACAGCAGAGGAGTGTGTGTAAGCTCTGTGATCCAGGGGAGGGGGGGCGCCGAACGGCCCCCCCCCCCCAAAAAAAAAAACCAAAAGGAGCGTGTCCAGAGGGGAGGATTACATTTATCACGGCTGCAGCCGGAGACGGGGATCAAGAGAAGGATAAGTCACAGAAAGCAAGCTTAGCCAGGAAGAGAGGAAGAGAGCGCGCAATCTGAATAAGAAAAGAGCGAATTTAGGACAAAAAGAGGCAAAGTTTTTAATTATTCCGGCTGTATTTTGGAACATGAAATCGCTAATTGTGTCAACAATGAGTCCGTAAAATTGTTATCTCCAGAAAAAGATTTGCTCGTGCCTTTTACGCCGTGCAGCATTTTTAAATGAATTAATTAGGCGATCACAGTAATTACTGTTTATATTGTTGTTAATGAGCCCAAAGGCAAGCGAGCTGCACTCATCCAAATTACAGTGGCGAGGCACGGAGCCAAGAGCGGGTCCAGGCCGGAGCGGCGCCTGTTCCGCCCTGCTGCAGCGATAACCAGGACCGCCCCGCCACCGCTCCTTCCTCCCACACCAGCGCCTGCAATTAGTCTGTTAAAAACGCTCGTTTTAAACCGGGAACGTCAGATCGGAATCGCCGCTCGTCTCCTTCCCGTCCGTCTCCCATTTTGTCAGGCGTCGATCACGCCGCTTCCCTCGCCGTCTGTCACATTTGCCGTGACATTTACCGCCGTGTCACGTTTCGTCGGCCACAATAGGGCCGGCGCCGGGCCGGGGAAAAGGTCTTATTGTAAATATGATAATTCCATCAGGTGCCGTAATCAGGTTTGTGAGTGAGTGACGCTGGAATCTCCGTCCTTTTGTTTTTCATTAGAGGAAATGTCAAAGCGATGGAGTCTACGGGAGAGACGGAGCGCGTCGGAACGGAGGTCACACACATCACACACACATCACACACACATCACACACACATCACACAGCCTCCCCTGCTGCCTCTCTGTCAGTCTTTATTCAGTTTTAGCTTCTGACTTTCATCCTGAGCGGTGAAACAGAAGCACGGTCAGCTCTGAACACCTGATGAAAACGTCTCTACTGTCATAAAGTCAAACAAATACTCAGAAAAAATCACAGCGATCGCAATTTTAATGATGCTTTCTGCTGCAAAACTTCTCCTTCTCCTCCTTGTTGGATCAGTGCCAGATTGGAGCTTGTTGCGGCCCAGTTTTGGCCCATGGGCCTTATGTTTGACATCCCTGGTATAGCCTGCTACAACAGGATCATCTAATCTATTACCACTGAGAGATTTGTTCTATTTAGAGACTATCTGGGGATAAAAAGGAAGAAATATTATTTTATACTTTAACTTGTGTTGAAAACTTCTCATCATTTAAATCAGCGAGAACTATTTTAAATGATAAACTATAATTTGTACAAAAATCATGGGATTGGAATGTTTGAATATTATTATAGAATCAACAAAAAGCTTGTAGTTTTAGTGGAAATATAAAACTATCTTACTGTAATCCATTCATCCATTTTGTTTTTTCCTTCTGTGTGAGTTTTGAATTAAATGGAAACGTTGTTTTGTTTGTTGGTTTGGAAAATCTTATAGAAAATGTGACGTTGATCAAATGAAAAGACGCACTGAGGAAAAACACTTTTCACCCCCTGGATCACTTTTTATTGTCTTTATCAATGGATTTAAATTTAAAAATCAAACATATAAATTAAAACAATAAGTTGAAATATGATTCTGAACAGGCCAAATCTCCACATATATTTATAATGATAAATAAGCGGTGAACCCTCCAGTTTGACCTTGTTGAGGCTGCTGCCGTCGTCTCGTTCACCCTCCATCCTTATCGACGCGTTGATTCCTTTTTTCCTGTGTTTCTCTCAGATCTTCAGTCTGAGGCGTCCTCCTCTCAGTCTGCCTTCATCCTCTGCCTCTGCTTCTGTTAGATGATCATATTTTTCTTTCTTTTGATTCCTTTCAGTGCAGATCCAGGAACAAACGACTGCTTCTGAAACGCTGAGAGGCTGAAGACTCACGATGAGTCTGTTGTTGTTCTAAACGGGCATCAGGAGCCAGTCGCTGGGAGTCTGGGGAGATTTGGACAGTTTAGTTAAGGTTTTACTATTATTTAGGTTAAATTAATGTCGAATGACCTGTTAACAAAGTAAAACTTCAGAGTTTCTGAGGGTTTGTTGGCAAATTCATTTCTCACACTGAAAGTGAAACTTCTTGTTGAATTCTTTTTTTTTTTCTGCTTTTGTTAAAAGTCACAACCTTTAAAACGCAACAAAGCAGCAGAAAATGTCAGAAACAGCAGGAGAGCCGAAAGTCTGGAGCTGGAGGAAACGGCGGCGGAGCAGAGCTGCTGTGATGAGAACGGAGGAGAAGAAAGAAGGAGAGAGGAGGGGAAAACAGGGGGGCAGAGGGGCACCTGTTCCGGGGGGGGGGGGCATCCAGGGTGATGAAGTCTTCCTGCTTCCTGCTGTAAAAAGGAACAGGAAAACGGTCTTTCTGTCGCCTTGGCAACCAGCAGCCCCCCCCCAACACAAACACACACACACAGAAATCCTAAACGTGTGATGTGAGAGAAACGAGAGGCATGAAATCAAAACGATGCATAGTTTTAATGAACAGGACAGAAGTTTCGTAAGTTTCTCACTTCGTTCTCCTTTCATTCCAAACTGGACGAAGAAGAAACGTCACTGAGAAAATCACTCAGAATGATCAAATTCAGGCGAACTACCAGCAATGCGAGGAGTTTCCCGTCATCTGTGAGAGGAAAATCCTGACCTGCATGACACCAGGAACAAACCAGGAACGCACTCACACGTGCACAGTGTGCTGCTCTCACTGTTAATGTGACGAGATTTGATCTGAACTCGGGAATACTGTCCAACTGAACTCTTACTTTGTCATGTTCGATGCTGTGAAGGGTTCCTTCCTGTTCCTGTGTCTTTTGATCTATTCACCAGCTCATAATGAGTGACACTTCCCTGCATGTGACGCATCCTGTTCATGCTGAACCTTTACTCCAGGAGCGACGGGCTTCCCAGTCAGAGAGTTGCTGGGGTCAAAGGTCACGCTCAGGAACCCACAGCGGTGACCTGTCAGCCGTGGGATTTAGATGTCGTTTACGTGACATTTTCAAGTGAAAACTGAAATCTTTCATCCCATTTTGGATGTTAGTTTGAGTGACAATGATGCTTGGAGACACTGAAAACGCTCCGACCGTGTCTCCATGGAAACGGGGCAAAAGGCGAGATTTGTAAAACTAAACAAAACGCTAAGCCCGACTCAGCTTCATGTGCTCTGCACACGCATCAGTCGATCGTCAAACCGTCAGTAATTGTAACTGAGGGACTGATTTGATGTCAGTGACCAGGAGCGTCAGACGAACACGTCTCTCAGTCCTGCTCAGCTGTTCCCTCAAAACACGAGACAGTATATCTGCAAAACTCCACGTATGAGGAAGAACAGCAGCCATTATTTGTATTGCATATTAACTGTTTTCCCAGCATCGTCCGCCTCTCTCTGTCTCGTCCTCGCTCTCGTCCCGTCTCTCTCTCTCTCTCTCTCAGACATTATCTAAAGAGATGCTCTCTAATTAATGTGTCTGGCGGCCTTATTATTCTTTGAGGGTGATATTTTCCTGTGATGAAAGGCAGAGAAGGTCAATTCTAACAGAGACCCCGAGGGAGAGAGGACAGTGTGTGTGTGTGTGTGTGTGTGTGTGTGTGTGTGTGTGTGTGTAGAAAATGGAGGAAATCCTTCCAAGTTGACGACCTGTTGAAGCAAACAGTGAAGTCATCCTGCTAGTTTGTGCTGATCCTCTTCACTCACTGATATTTTCACTCCGGTGTAAATAAACCTAAACATGAACTCCTCATGTCCACCGTGAGTCCAGGAGACCAGAATGTGTAGAAACTCACAGACGAGTTGCAGTTTCCTGCTTCTTAAGCAGCTTCGTCCAAACCGGTGTGTGAAGGCCTCACATCCTCCTGAGAGGCTTTACTGAACCCCCCCACCCCTCCCTCCACGCCCCCATTTAACGTTTGACGAGGATTAGCAGTCATTCACATTGATACATCTGCACAATACAGTAACCGTCTGAATGAAGGACTTTATTGATCCTGATTATGTTACACATGAACAGATCTGTGGTCCACACAGCCACACCTCCTGCTGGAGACTGAAATGGGTCGACGATCAGCTACGAAGCACGAAAAACATGAAACGAATGTCTTTTATAATCAGAGTAAAGCAGACGTGACAGCTCTCACGAGATGAATGCACATTTTAATTGAATTCAGCATTTTCAAAATAAAATAGCATTTTTAAAGTGAAAATGGCTTTGTTTGAGAGATGACAACGAGATGTTTGAAACGAGTGAATCTCTGCCACTAAAAAGTAGCTCTATTAAAAAAGTATTGCTTCAGAAAAGTTTCACATTTAGCCAGCAATGTTTTGAAAATAATGTCTGTGATGGCTCTGTGATGACCGCCGGCTGTCTGGGCTCTGAGGGCCTCTCTGGCCTGCTTCTGGCCTTCTCAGGGGTCAGAAGTCATATGTGCATGATCACTATCACCATCATATTTGCACGATCACGCTGATCTTTAATCACTCTTCACATACTCGGTTACCTTGTCTTCTTGTGGTGGTTAGAATAATGGTGGTCTGTCTGTAGTAGCCCTCTCTTGATGCACGCCCCGAGTTTACTACTAGTTACTAGTCTGTTCACTACTATGGTTCATCAGGGGGAAAAAAAAAAGAAAAAAAATTATATAAATGTATGGTTCTGTCAGTTTTTGTGCTGGCTGTCAGCTCTGTTTTGGTGTTGTCTAGATTGGGGTTTGGGATGGTTCTTGGTTGCGTGTGGTGCGTCGACAACACTGTTTTGCATTTGTTGTGAATTTGTACATAGGTTGTACCCCCCCGTTCTCCCTCTCTTTATCTCTCTCTCTTTCTGTCTCTCGCTCTCTGAGCGTTTCCGTCCCGGTCCTGTCCAGCAGCCATGCCGGACGCCAGCTTTAAATAAAGGCAGCAGCAGGAGGAGATTCGTTCTCGTCCTGTTGCTAACATTAAAAAAAAAAAAAAAAAAAAAAAAGAAAGAAAATAATGTCTGTTTCCACAGAAATGGCAGAAATGCTGAAAACGATGTAGTTTTCATGCAGGCCACTCGTTGACGTTGTTAGTTTGTTGCTATTGTCCCAGAAGAACAGGGCAGAGCCGACTGGACCTTTAGGCTGTACAGACTAACGCTAAGTGTGCCGTGGCCTCCAGGCCTCCAGGGGGCGCCACAGCCTCAGGACAGAAAACCATCTTGAATATAATGATATTAAAACCGGTTGATACCATTAACTCGTCAAACGGAAATCCTCACTGATTCAAATGTGAAGCGATTCTCGATCAATATTACGTCAAACGACACATCTCCTCCTCTTTTCATTTCTTCTATACAGATTTTCAAAAAGTATTTCAGATTTTTGATTTTTTAACTTTATATTGCCGATCACTGCTGTAATCTATGTTATTATATATTCGACCAATTTCACAATGATGGCTATAAACGTGTTGAACTTCTCATCCGTGTCCTGAAGTGAAAGACGGCAGGGCAGGAGATGGCGTGGTGATGAGGAGTGTGGCGCAGAAGCCGGGGCCCTTTGTTAGCCGGAGCCTCCCGCCGCCTGCCGTCTTTCTCCTGTGTTCCTGAAGCAGAGCTGCACTCAGTAATTATGAGGCAGACAGCGGCGCCGTCACGTGACGCAAAATGACAATGAGCAGCATTTCTGTCTGCACGGCGAAGGAATGAGACCCAGAAACAATCTGAAGGAGACGATTTTCTGTTCTAAAAATGGAGCGTTTCAGACAAAGTAACACAGTTCTTACTCAGACTTTTACTCAGACAGAGTTTCTAAAAGCTGCAGAAGTATTCTAGATATTTCACTGCGTTTTGCTCCAGAAAGTTTCATTATGTTGAGATTTTCAGGTTTGGTTTTGTGAATAAATAAACATTTCCATCACATTTTCGCTGCACCACAACAAAGCTTTAAAGCTGAAATTCAAAGGTTATGTTACTATTTTACCCACTCCGCTCCTGAAGTGAAATGTGTTTGACAGTCCGGATCTATGTTTCATTTTCTGAGGCTTGGCTCATAAACCCTGATAAAGCTCATAATTACACACATATCTGTTTAGTCCTTCTGTTTTCCTGAACGCCGCTCTGTCCTGTTCAATCTCTACCTCCACCCCGGGACATCCATCACCTTCCCGCCTCCCGCTCTCCGTTCACAGCCAGTCTCCCTCCGTCTGCGTCGTTCCTCTTCGGTCTTCCTCATGAACTCACTGACGAGCTCCAGGTGATCCATGACGACGCTGCGCAGCTCCATCCATCAGTCCCGTCTCGCTCCCTCTCACGGACATCGTCGTTTTGGCTCAAACTGTTCAGACGAACGCACTTTAACGACATTACTGTCTATTGACACAATCATTCCAGTCAGTGTATTTCTGTTTCTACATGTTTTAAATACTGTTGTCCTCTCGACGTTCCAACAGGAAAAATGTCTCTGAAATGTGATAAAATCCAGATGTTTTGGGAACTTTTCTGTATTTTGTGTCGTGCTCGTCGTTTACTTGTGTTTCAGTCTTCTGGTGAATATAACACACACACTTAAAAGAAACATGCAAACTGGGATAAAAACAATGGAAGTAGAAGAAGAGAAACTAATTTGAATGAATAATTTACTGTTATGTTTTTATTGGATTACACACAATTATTACTCTGCATACTGAGAGACTTACAAACAAACCGGGCTTATCTCACTAATTTCACAACAATGCATTTTTTTATATTGCTTCTGTTTTTTTAACCACTTTAATGCACTTGCCACTGTTTTGTTTCTTCTTTTAACCATGTGTTGCCATAAAAAGGAAAGTTTTCCAGACTAAATTTCACCGCAAGGTCACATGCATTGACAATGAAGGCCTAAATCTGTCTAAATCTAAGTTATCAAGAGTTCAGGTCCATGAATTCAACTTAAATCAAAACAGTCAGCGTGTGTGTCTTATTAATCCTATACAATACAAAAAAGAATAAAAAAAATTCGTGCTGTTAGTCAATTAAAATGTTTGAATTTAATTAATCGCAGATCTGACTGTAGTTAATCACGTAATATGTGAACTTGTAAGCCGCATGTATTTTAACTGTCAGCAGCTTCACAAATGTGGGATTTGAACCATTCGGCATTTAAAAGTTGAGATGCTGAAAGGAAGAACTGTCTGCCTATTATGACCAAAAACAATCAAATCATTAAATTTACTGAAATGACTTCATTAAAATGAAACAAAAGTACAACACCAACACAGCACAGCACACTCGTGCACGATGCTGCTTCACAAATCGCTCACATATCACTTCCCTGTTCGGCGGAGAACCATCCATGGACTTTTTAAGGAGGAGTTGGTCGTTTTGCACCGCACCACCACTATCTCCTGTGTAGCAGATTAGCATTAGCCACCGGAAATGGCAGATGGTCCACCTCTCAAAATGATGCATTGCTAAAAAAAAAAATCATAACGCGTTCTACTGGAAACATGAGCGCAATTTGTTAGCACATTACTTTTTATCAGCACTAAAATAAAAAAAAAAACAATTTTGAAGTACTTGAGTTTTCAACCATCCATCTGATTGTGAGTCTTGGTCTCCAGAAGAACGTGAGTTTCAGTCAAGGTGGAAAGAAAAGGTGGAACCTGGATCCTTCAGAGGGGCGGTGGGGATCAGATTACACGCTGAGGCTTCACCTGCTGTGGAAGTTCAACCTTCACTAAGGAAAACTGGACAAAGAGGTCAGCACAGGAGGGAATCGAACCAGGGTTTGTGTCCTCACTCCACCACTCCTGACTCCTACCTTCATTAAAACGATCCGCTGCTGGTCGCTCTCTGTCTCCGTCTTTTCATTCTGCAGCAGAACAGCAGAAAAAGCCTTTTTCTAAGAGCAGCATGAACTGAATACTGAATTCCAGAGTATCTTAACTTGGCGTTACCAGGCCGTCAGCGGACCGCTCTGCGTTCTGCAGGGCTCTCCTCACCGTTCACCTCTGGATTCAGCTGCTGCAATAGCGACTGGCTGAAACCGCCAATAATGAGACCCGCAATTAGCAGCGGCCAATCAATGGGGTAATTGCAGAGCGAGACTGATGGACTGTGAGGGGAGAGGAGGGGTTTGTTTCCAGCGCCGTATCGATTTCCCTCCAACCAATTATTTGGTTTCCAGCACTTTGGAGCGTTGTTCCCCAGCCATCTGCTTCGGCGGTGCAGCGGAGGGGAGGGAGGCGCCGTGCAGGTTGTCTGCTGCACCGGGAGTCCAAATGAGGAGCTCTGTTCGTAAACACACCGACAAATAAGACAAATGAAAAAACAAATAAGCCCTGGAGCAACAGAAAGTGTTGTAAATGAATGTGTGTATTATTTAGATTTTGGTGGAGCGGAGGATGCGAGAACGCCGCGGCACGAGACCAGCTACCTGAGCTAATGTTTTAATTCATCTCACTAAACCAGAACCAAGAAAGAAAGGCTCAGTGCGACGCAGGAGGACAAAAAAACTGTTTCAATATTTGGTTAACGTCTCATTCTTTTCATGAACCAACAGATCTGCAACCAGCAGGAGCTGGATTTTTTTCATTCATTTCCAAAGTACAGAAACGCCTCATCTGGGTTTCCATGAGAAACACTCACTCCCTCAACTTTTCTATTGTCTCTAACTGAATGAAAACTCCAGTTATAATTCTCAACAGGAGACTTTTGAATGAAGACAAATCTTTTAAAGCTATTTACATGTTATTGTGCCAAGTTTAGAGGGATTAGGAAAAAAAACTTGGACGAGTCTGTTGTTTTGTATCACTTGGTTGACTACTAACCTGATAAACTCTGCATTTTACATAAGATATATGGTTATCATCATGAAAAATACAGAAGAAATGATGGTGAAATGAAGTATTTGTATACATGTATGAGCAATGAATGTCCTTCCAATAATTTCAATAAGTTTTATCCACAGTTAGTGAGGCTGTCAGTACCTCTGCCTGACTGTAGGGGGCAGTGCTCAGCAAACAGGGTCATACTTGTTCAGCATGAGGCAAAGGATCCGTTAACATGACAATGATTCAGTGAAACCACATCGTTGTGTTTTCGTTTCAGAAAAGCTTCACGTGTTGAAAACGACGTCAATTTCCACGGAACCAGCAGAAACGCTGAAAGCAATGCAGTTAGCATGCCAGGCCAGTAGGTGGTGCTGTTAGTTTTAATGATGAAAACACGCACATGCATTTGGAGAACATAACCATTAAGAATAGGAGAACTCAGACAGTCATATGGTTATCACAGCGACTGTCCACAGACTCTTCCAGACCTAAACCAACAGTTTCTGATCCCACCGACACTGCGGCGCAACGATCTCTGATCTCCTCTATAGAATCCAGACTATTCATTTGCATGTCCAGCAGCGAGCGAGCAGTATCTAGTAGCTTTCAGTAGGTTTTTGTTCACATCGGGCTCATTTCTCTGCTTTTCCTCTGGATCCGTCTCCTGTCCATCCTGTCATGGCAGGACTTGTTCAAACAGGAGAGTCTCTATAATAAATTTCTCCCACATCACACATGAAAAATTCATTTTTCCAGGCAGGTTGAAGTCTGCAGCCTCAGACACTGCCGATGAAGTTCCCCCCTGCTCATTATCCTCCCTTTGCTGAGGTGAACACACAGACACACACGGGCCTGGTATTGATTTGGAGAGCTATTTCCAAGATGTCTTTTTCCATTCATGCGCCAGTAATGTGCAAAAGGCCAGTCTCTCCCCCAAGTGAAGCCATTAATGCATGCAACCTGTCCAACCAAGCATAATAATAGAGCCACTTGAGATCAGCACTACAGCGGCGTTTCTCCCTCTCCTCCTGCTTTCTCTGCTACTTCCTCCGCAGACCACAATCACAGAAAAATTATTTTGTGCTTTTCACAGAAAAGCTAAATGGATCTCTAATTATAATGACCTTCTCTGAAAAGGTTGAGCCGTAATTGGAAAACAGCCCTGGAGTGCAGGCCATCTTCTGTAGGAGTGGGTGAGAAGGAGAGGGGGGAGGGGGGAGGGTGGAGAGAGAGAGAGAGAGATGGAGAGAGAGAGAGATGAGGGATTTTTTAATGGCGCATCAATTCTGACCTCAAAATGGCAAAAACAATGGAAAATACAGGAACTGCTTTCTCTCCTTTGAATCCATCTCTCCATTCCCTCTTTCAGGGTAAAAACAATTTATTCATTCAGATTGACCCGGCGCAGACTGAATGAATGATTGATTTGAACAATAAATATTTCAAGGAGACTTTCTGTATTTGTGCTGCTGTGCTTTCAGAAATAATGAAGCACGTTGCTCAATTTTTAAAAATACAAATGCCACAAAAGAAAACTATGCAAAGGATGTAGGTGAGCAGAAAACAGGAGGCGCTTATCGTCACAAAACTTACACAGAATTTCTGCATTTGTTCATCGTTTGAAGAATAATTTGAATCATTTTGTAGAAATGTGCAATAACAATATCTTCCTCAGGCTCCGTTTTTGCGACAGAATATCAAGTGAAAACACATCCTATATTATTTTCACAAATGTAACATAAGTCCATCAGCAAGGAAACTGCAGTAACACTGAAAATACAAACACTGAAGGTTTTCATGTTGGGCCACTAGTGGGCGCTGCTACACACACATTACACACAGATAACAATACGCTATAAACATTAACATCGTATGGAAAGACGAAGAAATTCGGATTCCTATTCATTCCCTGAATACTGATAAAATATCAACACACTCTCATTGTGACATTGTGGGAATTCTGCTGTCGTTTCCACATAAATCTACTTCAGAGTAAGTCTGCATTTTCTATAGCGGCAGCGAGAGAAACTTAACTGGGATGATCTCTGAGGAATGAGACGGAAAAGGGGAAAGGATGGTAATTGCTGCAGAAAATTAAAAAGTCTTTTCAGATAAGTTTTTTTTCTCTCCCGAACTCATTTTCCCTCCCATATCGTATTTACATATTTTATTTCTGCCGTCAAATTAACATAGGGTGACTGTATCCGCTCTTTTCATTACCAAACTAATAGATTTTAATCTATTGTTCTTTGCATTCATTTTCCTTCGACTCATCAGAACGTGACGCACATGCACCCACACCCCACACATACACACACACACACACACACACACACACACACACACTGTGCTGTCTGTCTGCAGTAAATGTTGCCCATCCTCTCTCTCTCTCTCTCTCTCTCTTCTCCTCTTTCAAGAGCCGTCACAATGGAGCTGCTAGCAAGAAGAGAAAACTGCTTCCTCAAGCACACGCTCTCCTTTCCTTTATTGTCTTCAACAAAGCCAGTTTATTAATCCAAAGGAGGACGAGAAAGAGAAGAGAAGTGAGCAAGAAAAAAAAGGAGGGGGGGAGGAGATGAGAAGACGAGGAGGAGGAGGAAGAACAGAAAGGCAAGTCAAAGCAGTTTTGAGTTTCATCTCATTTTTCTTTAGGAACTGAGGGCTGGAAAAAAAAAAGAAATCAATTATGGAGCACACCTGAATATTATTTCGAGCACCCAGCCACCCACTCGCTGCCCGTCCCCTAGAAAACCAAATTACTCAGCAAACTTATCGCTTGCTGTAGCAGGTCTGGTATTAAAGAAAACAATCAAGCGGGCCTGGATTAATCTCTGACAGGCGCCTTATCTTTAACTTGCACCTTTGTTATTTTCTGATGAGCTGCTCTTTTTTCCCGCCACATTGTACCATACCTCACTGCCCCCTTTCATTTTCTCTATGGGCCACGGCAGAGGACCTTTCAGTTTATTAAAAAACCCTTTATTTGTGAAGAACAAAGAGGAGGCGAAGGCAAACAATAAGGTCAGGCAATCTCCTTTCTGCCAGCAGTCGCTCACCTGTTATTTGGAGTGTTATCAGCGCTGGGGAGGGATTCGCTGTAGGTGAGGGAGACGGACAGGACGGCAGGCGCTGCCGCCGCCGCCGCCGCCGAGCGAGGGGTAAAGGAGGAAAAAATAAAACGCTGATTGACACGTATCAGCCTCCAGCCAGAGGACCTTTTGGCTGCTCTTCATATCAAAGAGAAGAGGCCTTTGGCTGCTGGATTGTTGTACAGCAGGCAGAGCTTCAGAGGGCAGCGCTCCACACACGTTTAACATAAACACCAGGGCGGAGCATTACAGGGGAAACACACACTTCAGCTGCCTGGAAAACGGCCGTGGCCGCGTCTGGACGAGCGGGACGGAGCGGAGACGCCGAGCAGATTGTTGGTGGTTACTTCCCAGCGACCCTCTCGTCTCCCGCTGCTTGTCCTTGACAGGCCGAGAACAGAAACACCTGCCACAGCTGGACGAGCCGCACATCTGAAACGCCGACTGACAGCTATGGATTTTCACTGATCCAGAGCGGCAGGCGGACGGAAGAACCATGGAAACGTCATTAAAAGAAAGTGGTGCTGCAGGAATTTGTATTTTGTTTGAAAGACCAGTCTTTTTTTTTTTTTTTTTTTCATTTCAAGCAATGAATTTTCTGTTTCCTTGAAATTATCCAATAATTTCATTGGACTTTGGCCTCAGCCTTGTGTAACAGAGTGCTGCGTCTCAGTGGAAAGAAGGCGAGAGCCTCTTCGCCTTCAGCACTTCCCATTCCCGCCTCCATTCCATTAAATTCCTCCCATCCCAATCTGAAGCAGCATCGCCACTGACAAGTGTTGTTGTTCACCTCTTCCTTCTTATCTCCCTCCTTCCTCAGAGCTCCTCTCCTATTTTGTCCTCTCTCTCGCTCTCCTCCTAAACTGCATGATGCCGGGAAGAAACATGCGAACACAGAAAAACGTGTCACTTCATCACATTATGCAGACGACATGCCGTTTTATACAAATGAAGTTATTAAAACTACATGCAAAATTTTATATAAATGTGGAATGAATTTTAATTAGAATTCACCTTTTACCTCTTAAGCAGACTCAACGTGTTTTACACACTCTGTCATGTTTATGTGTTCATCACACCATGAGGCAGAATGTCAGTGAAGCATAAAATAAGAGATGAAAAAAGATCATGCACGTCTCCTAGCACTCTAAACCTACAGCAGCTTCACTAGAAAATGGTCCGGAGTGTCCTGTAAGCTTTTTTAAATAGAGAATTGTTTGTCTAACCTTGCAGGTAGAGGTAGAGGTTCTATTGGAGGATTAGGCTGGTTCAATGAGAGGAGCTTGATCCATCCATCAACCTGAGGAATGGAAGACGGCCTGCTCGAACTACAGTGCCAAATCTAATATGCTCAAAGAAGAACGATATCCAGCACCTTACAAGTCTTTTTCTAGAATTTTAATATCCTCATAGAGGATACAGTGTATGGAATCTCCTATCTGCTGCACTGCAGACAGTGGGCCGTATTGAGTGCTTCCTATGCTGGGCATACACTTTTGAGCCTGAGCCGGAGCCCCCTCCTGGAGCCTGCTCTACACCCGAGACCTGCTAGCCTGAGCCGGAGCCCCCTCCTGGAGCCTGCTCTACACCCGAGACCTGCTAGCCTGAGCCGGAGCCCCCTCCTGGAGCCTGCTCTACACCCGAGACCTGCTAGCCTGAGCCGGAGCCCCCTCCTGGAGCCTGCTCTACACCCGAGACCTGCTAGCCTGAGCCGGAGCCCCCTCCTGGAGCCTGCAGAGTCTGGCCCACCGTTGGCCCACCTCTGGGACAAGCACGCGGTCTCTCTGGCAACACCATCTGGCCTACCTTGTCTCCATGGGTCTCCCTCCTCGGTGTTTATCCGTCACACCTCTGGCACTGAACGTGTTGCTGCTGTCCGCTGCAGTTTCCAATCTCTGGGTGCCTGGTCCATGGTTCCCAGGAGGCAGTAGCAACGTGAAGCTAACCCCACCGTCCACCATGCTCCGTCATCTGCCGGGTCCGTTTCGGGAGCTCGGTGCCCACGCGGCAACCGTGGAACCTCCGGGAACTTTCGGCCGGCCCCGATGCCTCCATAGAGGAGCCGTGCGGAGATATTGGTACTCTGGACCGCGGGCAGAGGGTTTCATCCCCAGCGTGTGGACACCTGCTCGCACCGGCGCTCACCCACTGCGTCATCCGACGCGTCATCAGAGCGCGGCTTCCTCGGGGCTTAATAACTACAGCCCTGTAGTCCTGGGACAGCGCCGCGGCAGGCTGCACGGAAAACGCGGGGTGGACTTCAGCTCTCTGCGCTCACTGGTAAAGTGTATTCCATCAAAACCACAAATCAAAATAGAACTTTTTAACTGTCAGTCATTAACAAATAAGGCGTCTCTGATCAACAGTCACATCCTAGAAAAGAATATTGGACTCATGTGCCTCACCGAGACGTGGCAGAAAACTGGTGATTACCTCATACTAAATGAAGCATGCCCCCCTGGGTATTCCTACCTAGACAGGGCACGTGGGACCGGGCGGGGTGGAGGCTTAGCGATTATTTACCGGACTGACTTACATTTGACGCCACTCTCACTTCCCACTCTGTCCTCATTTGAATGTTTGGCTTTTACCTGTTCAAATCCATCTCCATTGACTGTTCTCCTCATTTACCGGCCACCCAAACCACATTCAAATTTCATCACAGAAATAACTGATCTCCTTCTGTCTGTTTGTGCAAAATCTTCCAATGTCATGATTCTTGGGGACTTCAATATTCATGTTGAGGTCCCCAAGAGTCAGTACTCTATGGAACTCACCCAACTCATTGACTCACTTAACCTCACCCAGCATATACATGTTCCAACCCACGCCAAAGGACACACCCTGGACCTCATCATTACAAACACCCCCATAAAAAACCTCCATGTTTGTGACCTCGGCATCTCGGACCACAGTGCCATCTCACTCGACCTCCCCCTGCAAGCATCAAATCATAAGGACAAACGACAAATCCATTTCCGCAAAATAAAAGACATTGACCAAGACCACCTGACCCGTGACTTCCATAACCTCACCCAGACTGCCCACCACTTATCCCCAGATGCCCTAGTGGACCATTACAACACTGGACTACAGCTGATCCTTGACACCCATGCCCCACTGAAGACTCGGACCGTGACTTTCACAAAATCTGCTCCGTGGTACACTGGTGCACTGCGTAGACAGAAGGCGGCTGGGAGGGTCCTCGAGAGGCGCTTTTTGGCCTCAGGTTTAACAGTCCATAAACAAATTTACAGACAACATCAAAAATCATATTCCAAAGCCCTCAGTCTTGCTCGCTCTGAATATTACTCAAACATCATTAACAATAACCCGGGAAACTCTAAACAACTGTTTAAAACTGTAAACAAACTCCTCGCACCACAACCTCTTACACAAAAAACAAACAATAATGAACAATGTGATGCTTTTTTGGATACATTCATATCCAAGATTGATAACATTCGTTCTGCTCTCCTGCCCTCCAGTTCTCCTAACTCCACACCTCCCACTCCAGCTTCCAAATTTTCCCAGTTTTCCCCTGTTACAGACAGACAGGTGGAGAACGTCATTCGCAAGATGAGGCCCTCCACCTGTCACCTGGATCCACTTCCCACATCCCTGATCAAATCCCATGTTTCTACACTGAGCCCCCTAATCACAACTATCATCAATCACTCCCTGCAACACGGTCACCTGCCACAGTCATTGAAAACTGCAATAATTAAACCACTTCTCAAAAAACCTTCCCTTGACCCTGAAAAAACATCAAATTACCGGCCCATTTCCAATCTTCCCTTCCTGTCAAAAATCATTGAAAAAGTAGTCTCCTCACAAATTCACACACACCTCCAGTCCTCTTATCTGTATGACAAATTCCAATCCGGTTTCCGTTCAGCTCACAGCACTGAGACAGCTCTGGTCAGGGTCACCAATGACTTGCTGGTGGCCTCTGACCAGGGGTCTCCATCACTCCTGTTACTCCTGGACCTCTCAGCCGCCTTCGACACTGTTGACCACTCCATCCTCCTCCACAGACTCCAGCATTTCATTGGTCTTTCTGATACAGCGCTCCAGTGGTTCCGGTCCTACCTGACTGGTAGGGCTGAGTATGTGGCCCTTGGGGAAGCCAGGTCGAGGTCCCACGCTGTCACCTGTGGGGTTCCCCAGGGGTCAGTGCTGGGACCCAGCCTGTTTTCCATCTACATGCTCCCTTTGGGCCACATCATCAGCAGGCATGGAGTCTCCTACCATTGCTATGCTGATGATACTCAGCTCTATGTCAGGCTGGACCGGACCTCCTCCCTCTCTATTCAATCACTCACCGCCTGCCTGGAGGAGACTAAAGCATGGATGAATGACAATTTTCTCCAGCTCAACAGCTCCAAAACTGAATTTCTATTAATTGGAACTCCACATCAACTCAAGTCCTCCCCTTCCACAGTTCTATCATTTGCCGGTCACATAATCAACCCAACAACTGCCGTTACCAACCTGGGTGTCCGTTTTGACCCCACCCTCTCCTTTGACCTCCATATCCAACACATCTGTAAGACCTCATTTTTTCACCTCCGGAACATCTCCAAACTACGCCCCTCCCTCTCCCTCCCCGCTGCTGAGAAGCTGGTCCATGCTTTTGTCTCCTCCAGGCTGGACTACTGCAATGCACTCCTCATCGGGATCTCTGGAAGAAGCCTTCAACGGCTTCAGTCGATCCAGAACTGTGCTGCCAGGATCCTGATGAGGGTGCCAAAAAGACACCATATCACTCCCATTCTCCATAACCTTCACTGGCTCCCGGTTAGGTTCAGGCTGGAATACAAAATCTGCCTCCTGACCCATCAGTGTGTCTATGGTAGTGCACCAGTGTACCTTAAAGAACTTCTCTCTCCACATGACCCGACCAGACGCCTCCGCTCTGCCAACATCAATTTGCTGAAGGTCCCCAAAACCAAACTATGTTCCATGGGGGACAGGGCTTTTCAGGCTGCAGCACCCCGACTGTGGAATGCCCTACCTGTCCACCTGAGGGCACCACAGTCGGTGGACTCATTTAAATCTTGCCTGAAAACGTTTTTGTTTTTGAAAGCTTTTGAATGATTTTACTGTTCTCTGTTGCATTTTATGAGTGTAAGTATGAGTGTTTTTAATGATTTAGCCTGTATTTGTTACTTTTAATCGTCACTGTTGTTTTAAATTCCATTGTAGCACTTTGAGATTTGTTTTACAAATGTAAAGTGCATGACAAATAAAATTCATTATTATTATTATTATTATTATGGAATCACATGAAGCAAATCTGTGTTTTCTCACTGTCTGGCTAAATAAACCCAAGATTTCCTGGGCGAAGGTCCCATGTTCGAGTCAGAGGTTTCTTTAGGGGTGAGGCGGCTGTGAGACACATCTGACGCTACAACGTCTCAGGAATCACTCAGCCATCTGTTTGAAATCACACGTGATCCTCAATGAAGCCAAACGGGTGAAATTATCATTCTTATTCCAGGACATTAGTCCATGTAAGGAGAACCACAAGCAGGCCTGAGTGTGTGAAATGTTCAGGTTTGATGTTTCTCCATCCAACTTGGGTGTAACCGGCGTTCACCTGCTGTCAGCTGGGATCAAGCATGAATTGGATAAAGTGTTGCAGAAGATGAATGGAGGGAATCCATGTGTTATTCAGTCTTATTCATCCAGCAAGAATAACACTGAAATTCACCAACAGATCTTCAGGTTGTGGGAGGAAGTCAGAAGGCACAGAATAAAATGCATGAAGACCAGGGGTGTCAAACATAAGGCCTGTGGGCCAAAACCGGCCTGCAGGAAGCTGCAAGTGTGGAAAAATTCAAAGGAAACATTGATTTTTTGGGACTTTTCTCTGTGTTTTGTCCCAAAAGATTTCATTAAAATCAGTCTTGTAGTTTCTGTCATTTCCTTGTCTTCTTTCTGCGTGTATTTCTGCCGGACGCTTCATCAGTGCCTCGTCGGCCATATTTGCTCGTTGCTCCGGTGTCGTCTCGACGATCAAGCAGCAGAAAGCGTCGCTCAGCTGGTTCCGAGCGAAGCGTTCTTGTTTTGGCTGTGCCCTAATGAAGACCTGCGGCGGACGCCACAGCGCCGCCACAGCGCCGCTGATTCGCACGTCTTCCACAGAGCTGGCATCAGCAGCGGAGGAGCGCTCCTCTCCTCCTCCCTCTCCTCATCATTCTCCACAGCCGGGGCGTCATTGTTGCCCCGCGTGCACATTGTTTGATGTTGTTCTCTGCGAGTAAATAGACGCTGCAAACACTTGACACAGTTGTTAAACAGGGAGCGGCTAAACGTCTCCTAACTCCACATCAAACGCTATGCTAATGTCTGCTGCATTAGTGATAGCGAGCGAGCGAGCGAGCGGGGAAGCGAACACGGCCCACTGCAGAGCGGCGGCGCCGCACATCGCAGCACAACACACCTAGAGAAGCCCCAACAAGATACTGAGTTCAGAGCAGAGGCGCTCAGGCTGTGCCGGAGAGGTTCGACCCGCCAAGCGACAGACGCCATGTTTTCACTCCTCATACACAGATTGTATAGTTAGAAAACAGCAGAGATGCTGAAAACAATGTAGTTTGATTTCACGTCAAGATCTGAGCCAAGAATCTGGACTGGGAGCGATGACTCGTTGTTCTTTTTATCCATCCATGTACAGAAGAACTATTTACTACAGTCGCAGTGCGCATGGGAGGTCACAGTGTTTCAAAAAGTTTACTTTTCTGGGTAAAGTCTCAGAGAAAGATGCCATAATGAGGCAGTTCGGGCAGATTATCTGTGGAAGCGATACGTCTGAGGACAGTATGGCCGCCGTGTGGCCACACTGTGTCCATCAGCCTCCGCTGACCCTGGCGTTTCCTCCTCCGAGCTGTCTGCTTCTCTGCTGTGTGTGTGTGTGTGTGTGTGTGTGTGTGTGTGTGTGTGTGTGTGTGGTGGTGTGACAGGACGTATGATCCTCTCAGAAGCCTTCTGTCATCCTCTCTCTCTCTGTCTCTCTCTCCTCCTGCTGCCTGTCTTTTTTCTTCACCTCTCTTCTTTTGCTATCTCGCTTCCTTTCTTCCTTTTTCTTCTTCTGCTATATTTTCTGACAGTTTTTTTTTTTTTTTTTTTTTGCCCTTCTCTTTGCTTTAAAAACCTCTTTTTTTCTCCTTCTGCAAGGATATTCTGTTAAAATCAATTCAGGTTCTGAAGAACGGACATCCTCTTTTCTTTTCTCTTTATAGCAGAAAGAGGAAGAAACCTAAAGAGGAAGAAAACAGAATGAATGGAGCGATTGAAAATCTCACGGCTGATGTCCTTTAAGCAGAATTCATACATTTCCAATTCATCCTTGACGTGAACTGGAGAAGAAATATGTTATATTTGAATCCAGTGTTTACATGTCTCTTCATAGCGGTGAGGATGAGGATGAGGAAGGCCCTGCGGTGACTGCATGCAGAGCAGTTTTGGGAGGTTCGGCTCTGACTCCCAGCTACAGTAGGAGAGAGCGGCGCTCTGTCAGTCTGATGGATGTTAAATGCTCTTCTGAATGCGGACTCTCCCCGGTGTTGACTCTCTGTCTGCGTCGCACCGAGGAGGGAGACGACTAATAAATTAACCAGCCCCCCCCCCCCCCCGCCCTCGCTCCCAGGGCTCCCAACTCGGAGTGATGGATGTGAATAAATGGGCCATAGAAAAGCGCTGGGATTCATCCACGGCGCTCGGCCCGTCTCCCCGTGTCACTCGGAGAAAATGTAGGCCACGTCCGCGTGGAGGACCGGGGGAATGGCGGCTCCCACGCCGGCACGCGCGGCGGCGGCGTTTAAAAGAAAGATGTAAAGAATATCTGGGCTCTAATTTAAATCCTCACCAGCAGAAAGCTGTCAGAGTGGCTCCTCTTCTCCTCTCTGCAGTTCAGAAGACAACAAACACGCTGCATTATTGATTTTCCACAGAGTCCCGGCAGCTCCAGAGACCGTCTGAATTCAAGGACACAATCAAGCAGGAACGTGTGTGTTTTCGTGTGTAAAATACACACACACACACACACACACACACACACACACACACACACACACACACAGCATGTTTCAGGAGGAACTTTAAACTCCAAGTCAAATCTAATCATTCAATATCTTTTCAGCATCTGTGTGCCATTTCTTTTTTTAATAAATCCATTAATTGGCTCTGAATTTAATGGAAGCGTCATCGTAATTATTGAAACCGCTGGAAGCCGCCGCTGAGACGTCTGTCAGCTCCGCCTCTGCAGCCGTTCAGCATCAATCTCACGGACTGATCATGTGTGATGATGGAGAACCTTCACACTTCACCTGGAGAACCATGGACTCAGCCAGTGGAAGTGAGCGCTGGAGCTGCTGGCCAGTTACTGAAGTACTGATGAACTCGCTGAAACACAGCTGCAATGTTTCATTAAAGACAAAAAAAAAAAAGATTTAGACAAAGTTAGATATAAGTCAAAGTATAACTTTGCTGCAAAACATAAATACATAAAATTAATCACAACCAAACACTTTGTTCACAAAAACATACAATCCATTGATCTGAGGTTAGTGAAACACTTTTTCTCTAAAAGTAAAACTGAAGCGAGTTTTTGTTTTTTTACCATGCAGGCTGTCTGAATGTGTGACGGGTCAGATTTAAAAATGTCAAGTTTCTGTGACAATCCTGCGGTGAGCCTCAGACATACAGTAAATTCCTGCAATAAATTCCTGCAGTATTTCACCTTCATTTGATTTACATTCACAGACTTTTAAAACTATTCCTTCCACTTCTTGGCAAACATGTTCCACTTAGAATAAATGAAGTAAAATAATCACTTTTTTATGTTCTGTGTCTATTTAGAAGATTTCTAAATGCATGACTACACTTCCCTTAGATTTCGTCTCAAAATATGTTTCAATAAAATTAAAGAGTTGTAACTTCCTCATATAGTTTTTTTTTTCAGTCTGTTAAAGGTTGAAAAGAAAATACTTCAGATTTCATGAGGAACACAGCCGGGAGCTCATAATTAAAATATCTTCTGCAGAGGAAATTAGATTTTAATGAATGGACTTTGAATATTCTGAAATAAAATAAGGATTCTGTCCCATCATAAAACGTACAAACATGTTTGAAAAGGAAGAAAAAAATGATTAAATCAACCACTTCTCAGTCAGTTACTGCAAAGGTAATACGCTCTGCTTTTATACCATGCATAATCATGTATATATTTTTAAATATAATACATATTTGAATTTTATATATTTATATGAGAGAGCTTTTATGTATTTATTCAGAAAAAGGTTATTTAAACCGATTGATCCAAACGCCATGTTACTGTGGACGCCTGGTCTCACCTGTGTACCTACTTTAAATTACTTCTTTATACTTTATATTCTTTTTTAAAGAAAATGTTTTTAATTGACATTTTAATTTAAGATGAGTTACTTTTTTTTTTTTTTAAGAATTTGTGTTTTGTAAGCTACTCCTTATTTTAAAGTAACTAGAGCAGCAGTAATTTTCTGTAACTTACTGAAAACCACATCAAACCCATTTTAACGCAGTTTGGTTTGATTTTCTCTAAAATGTGTTGAAAATTCCCTCTTTATGTCGACTCTGTGGCTTCGTGTCACTGAAGACAGACTCTGGCTTATTGATGATCATTATTTAATTCTATGATCGTTTGTCATTTTAAAAGTTCAGGATGTGTGGAGAGCACAGGCGTGTTGAACGTGGACATCCTTACCTGCAGGAAGCTCGTAAAGCAGGAGAAGAAAAGGACTGAAGAGGGAGAGGAGTTGGTCTGCAGACCCCCTTTCAGTGTGAAACCAGACCTGGTGGTCCTGCTTTATTGGCTGTTTAGTCTCTGTTCATTACAAACAAGCAAACAAACAAATCTGTCCCCTTGTTCAATAAACATGCAGTATGCAAAACCTCTGTTTGTTTGAATAAATGAGGCTCCCAGCAGGAGGCCGTCATCTGCCTCTCACCTCCTCCTCCTCCTCCTCTCCATCTGATCTGCATCTCCTCCTCCTCCTCCTGGTCCCGATCCCACTCAGGACTCCCTCCTCAGCAGGGGGTCTCTCCCGACACGCCTCCAGGCGATAATCACACACGGTCCCGCTCTCCCTGTGTCCTGAACAGTCCTGAAAGAATTCAACACACCATCCATTACAGAAAAATAAAAATCTATGGCAACCTGAAACCAGGTGAGCATCAAATGCATGTAATTTGACACCTGGCTTGTTGTTTGCTGGATGTCAGACACGTCCAACACATCCAACCAGCAAGCTAAATGCAACAATATCAAAGAAAACACTGATTTTTAAACCAAAACCAAAACACAGATACCAAATTAAATTGAAACAAGCTAGATTACCAATGTTAAGACTGAACATGTTATTTAAACTTCGACCTTTTGTTTTTCTTTGAAGCGCCTTTGGGTTTAGAGTCGACTGAAAACCAGCAAAAGAAAATAGTTTTGTAGAGAAACGCGTAAAAAAACGGAAGGCTGTCCTTGGCTGCAGCAGGAAGCAGGTGAACGCAGCGCTGAAACAAAGCGGCTGAAGGCCGACGCTTGTCTGGGGCAGATGGAGAGACGAGCTGAGGAGGATGGACCGGGGGGGGGGGGGGGGGGGGGGGGGGGGGGGGCAGGAGGCAGCTGGTGGGAGAGGACAGAGGAGAGAGAGAGAGAGAGAGAGGGACTTATTACTGCCACACTCTAATTACAACGTACGCCACCGCACGAACAGGCGCCCGCCTCGGCCACAACAGCCACACCTGAGGCCTGCCATTGGCCGAGAGGAGGGCTAATTTCAGCCAGCGGGGGGTCCGCGCACATCTTTTAATAAATAACGATGCCCCCGGATTCAGACATGTGCACCTGCGCCAATTAACAGGTTACTAATTGGCCGGTACAAAGCGGGATGCGGGTGAAGCGTGCGGCGGTCTCAGAGCGGTTCGATCCACAGGGGAGGGGCGGCTCGCCCCGCAATAACGGCCCCGAAACACCGTCCGCCTGGGAAACGCTTCGGGATTCGGTTCTGGAAGGGATGAACGTACGGCCAGTCGACACCTGGTAACTTCTTACCCGCGGCTGCAGGACGTCCATGAGTCCTGACAGCTCCAGGACACCGTCTGTGGTGTTAACTCATAAAGATGTTCATCATGTGACTCTAACCGGCACTAAGTCCACAGTCTGGTTCACCTGGAACGTTTTCATTTCAGTCACATAAAAACTAGTTAAAAGCAATTTCACATGATCAAAGTCCAGCTATGGTTTCAATTCTAAAGAATGAAGCAAGTGGGAAATATAAAACAACAAACCTTTATCAGAATCTTCACAGCTATGAATATCCAGTGAAGAAAACAACCAACATCTATTGATAACTGCAGTAATAACAACAGATTCATTACATAATGGTTCATTTTGACATTTTCTTTTCGTTACTCTGTACTTTCTGTGTGCTGTCTTTTATTTTTGTTGAATTTTTCTCTATTTCTGTCTTGTAAACATCTTTAAAAAGATGTTATCTATTCTATCACACCAGATCATCAAATCAAATCCACTTGATCCATTTAAGAAAACCTGAAAATGTCTTTAAAAAATGTAATGAAACAGATATTAAACATAAACATGAGGATTTCTTAGCTGCAGGCTCCCTGCTCCTCATCTTCACCAGGTGGGTTTGGTTATTCTGGAAAAGCTCAATTTACTCTAAAATTTCAGGGTATTTTATGATCGTCATACTGAAATATTGTTTATTGTTAATATTGTATAATATATTATTTTTTAAGCTCCTAAATCCCTTCATGTTCAGACACTAATGATACATCTGTCAAAAATTAAACACTCCTTGGTGCATACATACATACATACATACACAAATACAATAGATAACGTATGTATATATCTATTTCAACATGTCTGAATAGGAGTGAGACGAAGAAATTTCTTCTCCGAAATTCAATGGTCATAATTTCATGGTCGTCCTGCTTCCTGATTCCGATGGTTCATGAAGATTTTCACCACATTTCAGCTGAAACTTGACCGTCAACCAGTGGCGGCTCAGGATCACATGATCAGACGATCGTATTTATCATGGTATCATTCCTGCTGTAAACCTGGACAAATAAAAAAATAATGCCAGTTTGTACATACGTGAATTACCAACCTGGATTTTCCTCATAAGTAGTTTTACAGATGTTCTCCAGATGTTTTCCAGAGGTTCAGCCGTTTCTATTTAAAGCTGATTATGCCGTCCTGCTCTGATGAGGCTTTTGTTTGCTCAGGGCTGTGATTGGTCGTGTGTTTAATATCGGAACGGACAGCGTCCACGTGTGTGTGCGCGCACGCGTGTGCGCGCGCGTGTGTGTGTGTGTGTGTGTGTGTGTGTGTGTGTGTGTGTGTGTGTGTGTGTGAGAGAGAGAGAGAGAGAGAGCTATTTAAAGAGTTAAATCTATTGTTCTGTCCCTGTTGTGGCACAGATAACTACAGTGGAGCTGCTGCTGCTTTTTCCCGCACTAAATCTCCCCTATCTGTCTCCCTCCCTGTCCTTATCCCTGCATCTCTCTCTCTCTCTCTCTCCTCCTCCTCCTCCTCCTCCTCCTCCTCCCCTCTCTGCAGCCCTCTAATGGCTTCCTCATTTCACTTTCTCCCTCATCTGCAGCACGAAGTCTCCTTCTCCTCATTCCTCCTGTCTTTTATTTCCTCGCTGACTCTTTCTCTCTCTCTCTCTCTCTTTCTTGCCCTCCGTGCTTCGGCTCTCTCTCCCTTCTCTTTCTCTCTGCAGCTGCACACTTAAAGACCCTTGCTGCATTATCCTTTTAATAAAGGCCTGGGCAGGAAGCAGGGAGGCAGAGGACGGAGACAAAGACGAGGCCGCCGCTGCCACAGCAGCCTTCAAACCTCATTAACTTTTGTCTTGTTGCGCCAGCCTACACACACACACACACACACACACACACACACACACACACACACACACGCACGGACCGCGGCTCCCACATGTACAATTACCCACATATTCATTCTGTTTTGCACGCCGCTCTTGTTATCCGGCCCGTCCATCTTCAGCCTCCAATCAGCTTCTGTCTCAAATGTTTGTTTTGATGGATTGTTATATTTCAAGCCCAGACAAAAGGACAGCATAAAGACACAAATTCTCTCGAATCAACGGTGCAGACGGACGATACGGGGCTGCGGGCCATTGATCCGGGCTCCCGCGTGCGTGCGCATGGAGACCGGGGAAAACACGCCAGGCTGCTTTGTGCAGTTAGCAGCAGGTCAGCCCGCCAGTAAACACACATCTCAGGGCTGAGATACTTGTTATCTGCTTACCTTGGCAACAGCCTCAGCGGCGGCTGGCTCCTCTCCACAGACCGGCGTCATTAATCACACAGTCATTTCGTTGCGCCGACGCAGGTCATTGAGCAGCGGCGCTGATAATGTCTGGACGGGGCGCGCGGATCGGACGGGACGGAGCGCTCAAGAGAGGCTGGGACGAAGCAAGGCGCTCCAGAAACAACGCTTTCCGTCCAAACATGACACACACACACCAGATACGGACGAGGACAGTGTGGACGCATGAGTAACTCCCACATGAGCAGGACAGTCAGCATGAAGGTGGAGACCACCTCGACTTACTGACAGGTACCGACGAAAAGTTGCATATTTACATGGCGCTGTTTTGAAAATCATCTTTGAAAGAAGTCAGTTTACACGAAAATGGCAGAAGCACTGACAACATGGTAGTTAGCATGTAGAGCCACCAGTGGGTGCAGAGAACAGTATCCTATAATCAGTAACAATGGTGAATAACTGAATATATGTGTGGACAGAAGACCAAGTTGGACAGCTCTCAGCTGAAGTTTCTAAGACTTCCTTAGAGACTGAGTTGGAGCGTTTCAAAATATTGTGTTATCAGTGGTTCTGAACATCATCATCATCATGTAAACAGACCCCAAAATGCAACAAAAATGTTCCACATTTACTAGAAAACCTTTAATACACAAAGCCTGAGTTGCAGCTTTAACAGTTTTCTTTAATCCGGGCTCTAAACTAATGTTTGTATTTTGTCATTCAGCTCAAACTTCCCAATTTTTGGTTTAACTTGACATTGAGGTCCTTTTATTCTCAGTGTTCTGAGCACCGCTGAGGTTACCCCGCCGTGTTTTATTTTGGGTTCATGTAAAAATATAAAAAGAGATTCAAAACTGACAGGAGCGCTATGGTAAACCACCTGTATGATTCTAAAGCGCTGTGGGAAAAGCTGAACAAACCTGGATTTTCTTCAAATTTACCACTGAAAAGGAGGAAAAGATGTGATTAGCTAAACTCTGCAGAAAACTTTCAAAGCTGTGTTACCTTGAATTTTAAAGTTAAACAGGCTTTGTGTGACTATATTGTGTTTTTCACAAAAAAAAGAAACAAAAACGCTGTTGAGTTCTTTTTTTTTTTTTTACTCTTCTTGGCCTTTGCTGTTCCCGATTCAAAGCTTTGTCAGAGGAAGAAAAACCTTTAAGCATTTAATTAAAAAAAACCTTTACAACACAGTTCTGTTCAAGGGTAAAAAACAATATTTGATCAGTGATAAATAGTCACGTTTGTTATTTTACATTTCATGCACTGATTCCCTGAAAATGTCAGCGAATAAAGTCGTTACGGGAAAGACGCCTGCAAGAGAAATGGATTGAGGCAGCTGGATTACTATTAATTTAATAAGATCCTACAGCAGTGGTGTCAAACAGGAGGCCTGTGGACCACAACTGGGCCACAAGAGACTTCAATCCAGCTCACCAAACCAAGAAAATTGCAAAAAATTCAAAGAAAACAGATTTTAATCCCATCGCTCATCTCCCATCGGTGAAATCAGAGCTGAGATATCAGTGATGCTGCTATAAAAGCTCGCAAAGCTTTATAAAGATACCCATAGTGCAACAGCGAGAAGTGTTTTTGGATAGTCACTGTATATTGCAGTAGATAGTTTCATAAAAAATGCCTTTAAGATGAAATGTAGTCACTTTTCTGTAGGAATTTTTTGGTTTTTATGAAGATATCGACGTTTTCATCATGTATACTCTGCACCACAACAAGGAGAATCTTTCAAGTTTAAACTTCAACGTTATGAAGCGACTGTTTTACTGGTCTGGTCCACTCGAGGTGGAACTGTTCTGAGTGTGGCCCTTCAACCAAAACGTGTTTGACAGCTCTGGTTCAGGAGAACCAGCCCCTGTTTTCCAGCGTAAACCTGTTTGACATGAGATAACCATATCCGGGCCGTTGCCGCTGCCTGACTTTGGGACTGGGACGCGTCCGTGTTGTTGCTCGCCGGTCTCCTGTGCGGCGGCGTACTGTACCGTAATTACTGGTACGTACAGTAAAAAACACAGGAGGGGAATTTAAAGCGGGTGCCAGGGTTGTTTGTGGCACTCAGTCACCCGCTAATGAGTAATCAACTTTCACAGCTTGAGTGTTGGGGTGGTAATTCGGGTTGCACACCATGTTCCCGAACCGTGGAGTAGCGATTCATTATCATGGAGATCTGTATAATCAAACAATTAGTGAATTTCTTCTCATCAACAAGGCCTGCTCCCTGTCTGATGGGCTCGTCGCTGATGGGAGAGAGAGAGAGAGAGAGCGTGTGTGTGTGTGTGTGTGTGTGCGCGTGTTTCGGGGGTGATAGTCTTTGACAAGTGGCTGCTTCTGTGACGTTCGCTGGCTGTTTTCCCAGTCCGGGGCGATGCGAGGGTTAAACAGCTCTGATGAACGCTCACACACTCCGTGCACGTGTCAGACTGAGGAGGGAAACCACCGGGACGGTAATTGACAAGACGGTAAAAATGTGAGCACGAGGGAGAAAGACACACACACACACACACACACACACACACACACACACACACACACACACACGGAGAGAGATTGTTTATGAGAGATGAAGGCAGAGAGAAAAGAGAGGATCTAAATGTGTCAGCCCTCGTCGCTTGTTTACAGCTTCACTCCTGGAATCAGATTCATTTAAATCTTTATGGGAACGCTGGGAACAGAGAAATAAAGCGGCGTTCTCACAAGACGGCAGATATTTTAATACGTCTCTTTGTTTCTCCTGACATGAGCTCATTCTTTCAGCGGGTTGCAGAGATTCAGTGGCGTCTGATGAGGCCGGATCTCATCGCTGACACCCTGTTTTCCCTCACATCTTTGGAAGAATCATGAACCGTTTTCATGTAAGAAATAAAGAAAAGAGTGGATTGGAAAACTGTCTGAACATGAGTGTTTATTGTGGAGAACACTAGGGAGCCTCGGAAAAGCGAACGAAGGAGAAGAATTCAGATTAAAGCCAATAAAGACACGAGCAGAGATCATTTCTAATGGCGGCAGTGACTGAAAACCTGTGGACTGCTGAACAAATCGAACAAATGACGCTTCCAGATATTATTTCAACGAGACAACAAACATCTTTTTTTCTTTTCAACATGAAGAGCATCACTACAAAAACCTATATCAGCTGTACTCCTCTAATATGAGCTTATGTGGAGAAAATGTCAGGATTCTGTGAGTCGGTCTGAGACTCAAGCAGCAGCGAGAAGGAAGTCTGCTTCTGCAAGTTCGTTTCCTGTTGAAAGAAAGTTAGAAGTTTAATTTCTGTCTTTAAAAGTGCTTGAGATGACTGCGATATAGAATTGGATTGAACTGAATTGAACTGAAAAACAAAAGGTGCCTCTTTGTCTCCCAGTTGGCCTCAGTTCTGTGTGAAAGACACAAAGGGAAGTTGGGAGCAGTGTGAACTCTCAGAGTACATCCGAGTTCAGACTGGTAAACTTTTCTTTAACTTTTCTAAGTAGTCTTTTGACTTGGAGGTCATGGATTCAGACAGAAGTAAGAGGATGTAAAATGCTTCAGTATGTGCAGAGAGTCTGAGTGTGGAGGTCCTGGAGAGCAGCGAGGGTCTGTTCGCTGGGAAAGTGTGGTCGACGGGGAGCGGTGGAGGAACGGCGGTTTCCAAAGGTCATGAGATGCTGGAGCTTCTCCCGGGACGATGTGGTCAAACTGTTTTTGAGAAGTTGAACGTATGAACAGTTCACGACTCCCTGACGTCACCTCAGCGTCCCTGACAGCCTGCTGGGACGTTTCCTGCTCCCGTAACCGATAAACGGACGACGGAGGTGAAATGAACTAACAGCAATTTAATGTTGTTACGGAAGTAAAAAAGAAATAACAACTGAATTCATATTTTATAGAGCGTCGTTCTCTGATCTGCTCCCCGGGTCGGAAACCTTTACAACACAAAGGCGATGAACAAAAAGACAGAGCGCAGCAGGTTGTTCATGCACGTGACCGGTGCTGTTTGCCGCCACAGAGGCTGTTTATTTCTGTTTCTAGCTGTTCCTCCGTCACGTCCGGATTTGGTTTTGTGTGTCTGTGTTCGCCCCGTCGTACAGCTGGGATCAGCTCCAGCACCCTGCCTGGATAAAGACGGACGCTTTGACTCTTTTCA
This sequence comes from Salarias fasciatus, assembly GCF_902148845.1. NCBI lineage: Eukaryota > Metazoa > Chordata > Actinopteri > Blenniiformes > Blenniidae > Salarias > Salarias fasciatus. The sequence continues at coordinate 22,734,338 of NC_043755.1, forward strand.
TCTCTTTCAGCTTACATGCAGCTCTTGAAAGTTTCTTCCATCAAGGCTTCACACAGAGGAGGAGGTTTTTCAGATCGCCGGGTTTCTTTGAGCCTTTTCTCTTCCTGCGCTGACCTCGCTGACATGACATTTACAGCTTCACAAACGCTCTGCCGAAGCCGCAGCTTAATTTTTCTGGGAAATCAGTGCAGACTTTTGAAATAGATTTTATTTAGTTTGAGAATATTTAAGACTGAACCTCCTGCTGAAGGTTTTCTTCTGCTTCCTGGCCTCTCTCTCTCTCACACCTTCCCAGATAACAGTGTTTGTAAATCACTCAGGAACATTATCTGCTGTCTCAAATCCACTGTGAGCCCACGTTAAGTGATCCAGTCTCTCATAGTCATCTGGTCATTTGGCATTTTGAGTTATTATATGCTGGTCAGATTGATCCATCAAGCTGCAGACCTCCAACAGGCAAAATGGTGAAGAGACAAGCGTATGGCATCTGTTAATCAGAGAGCAGTCAAGTTCTTTCGCTTCCCAAAGCCGAAGACAGAACAGGAGCGGCGCTGCAGTGGATCAAACAGTGTGGATCCACCCTCAGCTGACTGTCACAGAAATAAAACACGTATCTGCTCAAAGGTAAGGGGAGGCTAGGCTAACGCTATATCGTTATAGCGATAGCAAGGCTGTGTGAGCAAGATGCTCATATCTTTAAACCTGGATGTCTAAGGTATGGTTACTAGAGCTGCTCAATTGTAGAAAAAAAAAAATCATAATCACAGTTATTTTGGTCAATATTATGATCACAACCTACCACTGCAAGAGATCAACGTCCTCCTGAAGCGTATAAGTGTCCAGGTCTACAGTAACAGGCCTCATCAGCCTGGGGCGCCTAGCGAGCTAACTAGCTAAGCTAACAGTAGCTCTCATGGAGGATGTGGAGCCCACAGATAAACATATTCTCACAATACCAGACAAACATAAGAGAACTTACCTGTTAGTACAAGAGCATGAGGCTGTGCTCGTTGCGTTTGAAGCAGAGGTCGTGCGGTTTCTCCCATCCGGTATGCTTTCGCTTCTTATAATATTTCGGATTAGGGCTGTCACGATATCAGTTTTCTCTTCACGATTATCATGGGCAAAAAATATCACGATAACGATATTATCACAATATCAGCAAAAATTTAACTAATAATGGTACAAACATTCAGATTCATCTTAATTTTATTTTTGTTTGTTTTCTCTCTTTTCCCAGATGAATTACATTCAGAATACCTGTCAAATGAGGTGTTGAAACAATATGAGAACAGTAACTGTACAACTGCATACCGAAAGTGTAGTTACACTCAACTAATTAAAATCTGATGAACTGATAAACAGAGGATCCACAGCAGAGGCGTAATTTACGTAGGGTTGGTGGGTTATGAAAACCCACGGGCCCTGTTGGGGTGAAATCCTGTCCCACCACCACACTGCTGAGTTGTTTGTTTGTTTGTTTAAATCGGAGGCGGAATGAGCAGCAGCTGCTTCTCTCCAGCAGAGGCGCCGCTACTGGCTAGGGCCCCGAGCTGAAGGGGGCCCCGAGGGACGGCTGACATCAGTCAATTTCAATGACAAATTTAAGGCGCTACACTAGACGCTGCAACGACAACGTGTCGAAAATCCCCCGCATGGGGCCCTTTTCCGAGTACTCACCGGTTAGTTGCTAGAAGGGGGCCGGCGGAGAAGACGGCGGATATCAGCGACACAACTTGAAACCCCCCGGACACATTACAATGACACGTCTGGAACCTACCTAATGGGGCCCCACTACTACCCGGCTTGCGTCAACGTGCAGTCAGTGCTGCTAAACACACTTTTTTCGGGTGAGGATAGAGCGTCTCGCTGTCGTTGTCGGCCACCGCCGACATGTTTATTTCACTCGTGAAGCTCGCTAACTGGGAGCCCCGCTAGCTAGGAGCCGTGCCGCTACCACTGCTCTGCTGTGTTTACATGTGAGGGGAGGGGGAGAGGTGGGGGTGCTGCAGGAGAGAGACGAAGCAGGGCGGAAGAACAGGAGCGGATTTTGAAAATACACTTCAACACGTTTCAAGTGGCGCTAGATCCTCTTTACGATATTATCATGTGCGCATTTTGAACACGATATTGAAATTTCATTTTTTAAAACCACGATTATCGTCAATACCGATTTACCGCGACAGCCCTATTTCGGATAGACCGCTCCGCTGCTTATTGAACGCCTGTCTTGCTTTCCCAGCGTCTGGCTGTCTTCATCACTTCCTCCCGTGTTCATAGTTAAGCTTAACATGTTAGGAGCCGTGGGATCACTTCTCTAACCTCTCCAATCATCACTGCCTCGAGTTTAGAGCTGTTGTAGTGTCTGCCTTAAACCGCTAATCTGCAGTTTTCTAATTGTTGCTGTTGAATTTCATGAAAGCAACACGAACCAAACTAGAAAAAATTTGCAGTTCCTGAAGAAACTGCAAGTGTGAATGCTGAGCTGAAAATGTTAAACTGTAATGCAGAAAAACTGAATAAGAAAAGGTGAAAAACCCTGAAATGAAGTTGAAAAACGTTGAAAAACTTTGAAAACACGGCAAAAAGTCGAAAAAGGTTGAAAAAGGTTGAAAAACACTGCAAAAAGTTGAAAAACGTTGCAAACACTGCAAAAAGTTGAAAAAGGTTGAAAAAGGTTGAAAACACTGCAAAAAGTTGAAAAGGGTTGAAAAAAGTTGAAAAAGGTTGAAAAAGGTTGAAAACACTGCAAAAACTTGAAAAAGTTTGAAAAAGGTTGAAAACACTGCAAAAAGTTGAAAAGGGTTGAAAAAAGTTGAAAAAGGTTGAAAAATTTTGAAAAAGGTTGAAAACACTGCAAAAGGTTGAAAAATGTTGAAAAAGGTTGAAAACACTGCAAAAAGTTGAAAAATGTTGAAAAAGGCTGAAAACACTGCAAAACGTTGAAAAATGTTGAAAAAGGTTGAAAACACTGCAAAAAGTTGAAAAATGTTGAAAAAGGCTGAAAACACTGCAAAAAGTCAAAAACGTTTTAAAAAAAGTTGAAAAAGTTTGAAAAAGCTTGAAAACTGCAAAAAGTTGAAAAAGGTTAAAAAAAAAGTTGAAAAGGTTAAAAAATTTTGAAAACACTGCAAAAAGTTGAAAAGGGTTGAAAAAAGTTGAAAAAGGTTGAAAACACTGCAAAAAGTTGAAAAGGGCTGAAAAAAGTTGAAAAAGGTTGAAAAAGGTAGAAGGAGCAGTGGAGTCAGTGTCAGAGTAACAGAGGATCAATAGAGCTCCAGTCTTAATGGAAAAGTCCAGACTAATCAAGCAGCAGCAGCACAACAGGTGTGTCTGTTGCAATGGAGACCAGCTGCACAGCAGCCATGACAGTGAATCAGCACTTTTTAATGGAGTGCGCATGGTTGAAGAAATGGCGTTTCTCGGGGCCCGAAAGGCAAAATTGAAAAAGATTTTCACACAGTCAGATTCAGAAGCCTTTCATGAATTTAATGGTGCAGGAATCATGTCTGTAGGATCATCCATTCAGCCACGGCGATTGTGCGAACACGAGTGAAGTTTTGGATTCAGGCGTCTCGAAAATGCATTGGAGCGGATGGGAGAAAAATCTTCACTCTCCTCAAACAAATGCCTCTGGAGAGAGAACCGTTTGAGGTAGAGACAAAGTGAGTCAATTTTACGGGTCACAAGAAAAATTCCTAGGTTTTGAGCTATAATTTGTGCAGATTGAGTCAGAAATGTGGCCGTACGGACGAGAAAAGTATTTTTTTTTGGTTAAAATTCAGAGCCTCCCGCACTCTAAATTCCTTTCTCCCACTCTAGCTTTTCCAATACACACCCATTGTAAACTCCAAAAACGGCTGAAATTCTCTCTGTACTTGAAGGCTCACAGTTTAAATTTGGTGAAAGATCTTGCAATGATATAACATACCTGCATAGAGGACAAAAATGCCTACGTTTTAAAAGTTAAATGACTTTTCTATGTGAAAGTATGACAAAGTTTTAAGGGTTCAAAGTTGAAGGAGTTGAAAGGTCAGTTGAAGGGGTTTTCCATCCACTTCAATGTTAAAAATAATTTTAAAAAGTTGAAATATTTCAAAAAGTTTAAAAAAGTTTAAAAAGTTTAAAAGGTTTAAGAAAGGGTTTAAAAAGTTGAATAGTTTAAAAGTTGAATGGTTAAAATCGGTTAAGATTTGAAGAAGTTATAAGGTTCCAAAGTTTGAAAAAATCTCCATCCGTTAACATGGGGCAAAAAGTTGCACAAAAGTTGAAATATTTCAAAAAGTTAAAAAGATTTTAAAAAGCTAGAACATAGCACCCATGTCCTTAAAAAGCTGCACAATTTGATATATGAATGGTTCAAATCGGACAAAATTTGAAGGAGTTGAAAGGTGTCAAAAAACAGGGGAAGAAGTCAGAATAAAAACTAGAAAAAATTTGCAGTTCCTGAAGAAACTGCAAGTGTGAATGCTGAGCTGAAAATGCTAAACTGTAATGCAGAAAAAGCTCAAGAAGCTCAAGATGAAAAGTTGAAAAAGGTTGAAAAATTTGAAAATCTGCAAAAAGTTGAAAAAGGTTGAAAACGCTGCAAAAAGTTGAGAAAGATTGTAAAAATTTGAAAACGCTGCAAAAATTCGAAAGAAGTTGAAAAAGGTTGAAAACACTGCAAAAAGTTGAAAAAGGTTGAGAAAGGTTAAAAACGCTGCAAAAAGCTGAAAAGAGTAGAAAAAGGTGGTGAAAGTTTGAAAACACTGCAAAAAGTTGAAAAAGGGTCAAAAAGTTTGAAAACGCTGCAAAAAGCTGAAAAAGGTTGAAAACACTGCAAAAAGTTGAAAGGGGTTGAATACGCTGCAAAAAGTTGAAAAGAGTAGAAAAAGGCGGTGAAAGTTTGAAAACACTGCAAAAAGTTGAAAGAAGTTAAAAAGGTTGACAAAGTTTGAAAACGCTGCAAAAAGTTAAAAAAAAGTTGAAAATACAGCAAAAAGTTGAAAAAGGTTGAAAACACTGCAAAAAGTTGAAAAAGGGTCAAAAAGTTTGAAAACGCTGCAAAAAGCTGAAAAAGGTTGAAAACACTGCAAAAAGTTGAAAGGGGTTGAATACGCTGCAAAAAGTTGAAAAGAGTAGAAAAAGGCGGTGAAAGTTTGAAAACACTGCAAAAAGTTGAAAGAAGTTAAAAAGGTTGACAAAGTTTGAAAACGCTGCAAAAAGTTAAAAAAAAAGTTGAAAATACAGCAAAAAGTTGAAAAAGGTTGAAAACACTGCAAAAAGTTGAAAAAGGTTGAAAAAGTATGAAAACGCTGCAAGAATGTTGAAAAAGGTTGAAAGCGCTGCAAAAAGTTGAAAAAGGTTGAAAAAGTTTGAAAACTCTGCAAAAAGTTGAAAACAGTTGAATAAGGTTGAAAAATGTTGAAAACACTGCAAAAAGTTGAAAAAGGTTGAAAAAGTTTGAAAACGCTGCAAAAAGTTGAAAAAGGTTGAAAAAGTTTGAAAAGGCTGCAAACACTTGAAAAATGTTGAAAAAGGTTGAAAACGCTCCAAAAAGTTGAAAAAGGTTCAAAAATGTTGAAAACGCTGCAAAAAGTTGAAAAAGAAGCAGTAGACATCAGTAGAGTCAGTGTCAGAGTAACAGAGGATCAATAGAGCTCCAGTCTTAATGGAAAAATCCAGACTAATCAAGCAGCAGCAGCACAACAGGTGTGTCTGTTGCTATGGAGACCAGCTGCACAGCAGCCATGACAGTGAATCAGCACTTTTTAATGGAGTGCGCATGGTTGAAGAAATGGCATTTCTCGGGGACCAAAAGACGAAATTGAAAAAGATTTTCACACAGTCAGATTCAGAAGCCTTTCATGAATTTAATGGTGCAGGAATCATGTCTGTAGGATCATCCATTCAGCCACGGCGATTGTGCGAACACGAGTGAAGTTTTGGATTCAGGCGTCTCGAAAATGCATTGGAGCGGATGGGAGAAAATTCTGCACTCTCCTCAAACAAATGCCTCTGGAGAGAGAACCGTGTGAGATAGAGACAAAGTGACTCAATTGTACGGGTCACAAGAAAAATTCCTACATTTTGAGGGGTTATTGTGCAGATTGAGCCAGAAATGTGGCCGTACGGACGAGAAAATAATTTTTTTTTGGGTTAAAATTCAGAGACTCCCGCACTCTATATTCCTTTCTCCCACTCTAGCTTTTCCAATACACACCCATTGTAAACTTCAAAAACGGCTGAAATTCTCTCCGTACTTGAAGGCTCACAGCTGAAATTTGGTGAGAGATCGTGCAATGACATTACATACCTGAATAGAGGACAAAAATGCCTACGTTTTAAAAGTTAAATGACTTTTCTATGTGAAAGTATGACAAAGTTTTAAGGGTTCAAAGTTGAAGGAGTTGAAAGGTCAGTTGAAGGGGTTTTCCATCCACTTCAATGTTAAAAATAATTTTAAAAAGTTGAAATATTTCAAAAAGTTTAAAAAAGTTTAAAAAGTTTAAAAAGGTTTAAGAAAGGGTTTAAAAAGTTGAATAGTTTAAAAGTTGAATGGTTAAAATCGGTTAAGATTTGAAGGAGTTAAAGGGTTTCAAAGTTTGAAATTTTCTCCATCCGTTAACATGGGGCAAAAAGTTGCACAAAAGTTGAAATATTTTAAAAAGTTTAAAAGGTTTTAAAAAGCTAGAACATAGCACCGCTGTCCTTAAAAAGCTGAACATTTTGATACTTGAATGGTTCAAATCGGACAAAAACTGTAAGAGGAGTTAAGGGTCAAAAAACGGCGGAAGAAGTCAGAAGAATAACTAGAAAAAAATTTGCAGTTCCTGAAGAAACTGCAAGTGTGAATGCTGAGCTGAAAATGTTAAACTGTAATGCAGAAAAACTGAATAAGAAAAGGTGAAAACCCTGAAATAAAGTTGAAAAAGGTTGAAAAAGGTACAAAAACACTTCAAAAAGTTGAAAAATGTTGAAAAAGGTTCAAAACACTGCAAAAAGTAGAAAAGGGTTGAAAAAAGTTGAAAAAGGTTCAAAACACTGCAAAAAGTTGAAAAATGTTGAAAAAGGTTGAAAACACTGCAAAAAGTTTAAAAAAGGTTGAAAACACTGAATAAAAACTTGAAAATGTTGAAAAAGGTTGAAAACACTGCAAAAAGTTGACAAAGGTTGAAAAATGTTGAAAACACTGCAAAAAGTTGAAAAAGTTTTAAAAAAGTTGAAAAAGTTTGAAAAAGTTTGAAAACACTGCAAAAGTTGAAAAAGGTTAAAAAAAGTTGAAAAGGTTGAAAAACTTTGAAAACACTGCAAAAAGTGGAAAAGGGTTGAAAAAAGTTTAAAAAGGTTGAAAACACTGCAAAAAGTTGAAAAAGGTTGAAATCACTGCAAAAAGTTGAAAAAGTTTGAAAAAGGTTGAAAACACTGCAAAAGTTGAAAAAGTTTGAAAAAGGTTGAAAACACTGCAAAAAGTTGAAAAAGTTTGAAAAAGGTTAAAAACACTGCAAAAAGTTGAAAAGGGTTGAAAAAGGTTGAAAACACTGCAAAAAGTTGAAAAAGTTTTAAAAAAGTTGAAAAAGTTTGAAAAAGTTTGAAAACACTGCAAAGAGTTGAAAAAGTTTGAAAAAGGTTTAAAACACTGCAAAAAGTTGAAAAGGGTTCAAAAAGTTTGGAAACACTGCAAAAAGTTATCAAGGGTTGAAAAAGGTTGAAAACACTGCAAAAACTTAAAACAGTTGGTAGAGGTAGAAAGAGCAGTGGAGTCAGTGTCAGAGTAACAGAGGATCAATAGAGCTCCAGTCTTAATGGGAAAATCCAGACTAATCAAGCAGCAGCAGCACAACAGGTGTGTCTGTTGCTATGGAGACCAGCTGCACAGCAGCCATGACAGTGAATCAGCACTTTTTAATGGAGTGCGCATGGTTGAAGAAATGGCATTTCCCGGGGACCGAAAGACGAAATTGAAAAAGATTTTCACACAGTCAGATTCAGAAGCCTTTCATGAATTTAATGGTGCAGGAATCATGTCTGTAGGATCATCCATTCAGCCATACCGATTGTGCGAACACGAGTGAAGTTTTGGATTCAGGCGTCTCCAAAATGTATTGGAGCGGATGGGAGAAAATTCTGCACTCTCCTCAAACAAATGCCTCTGGAGAGAGAACCGTTTGAGATAGAGACAAAGTGACTCAATTTTACGGGTCACAAGAAAAAATCCTACGTTTTGAGGGGTTATTGTGCAGATTGATCCAGAAATGTGGCCGTACGGACGAGAAAATAATTTTTTTTTGGGTTAAAATTCAGAGCCTCCCGCACTCTAAATTCCTTTCTCCCATTCCAGCTTTTCCAATACACACCCATTGTAAACTCCAAAAACGGCTGAAATTCTCTCCGTACTTGAAGGCTCACAGTTTAAATTTGGTGAAAGATCGTGCAATGACATTACATACCTGAATAGAGGACAAAAATGCCTACGTTTTAAAAGTTAAATGACTGTTCAATGTGAAAGTATGACAAAGTTTTAAGGGTTCAAAGTTGAAGGAGTTGAAAGGTCAGTTGAAGGGGTTTTCCATCCACTTCAATGTTAAAAATAATTTTAAAAAGTTGAAATATTTCAAAAAGTTTAAAAAAGTTTAAAAAGTTTAAAAAGGTTGAAGAAAGGGTTTAAAAAGTTGAATAGTTTAAAAGTTGAATGGTTAAAATCGGTTAAGATTTGAAGGAGTTAAAGGGTTTCAAAGTTTGAAAAAATCTCCATCCGTTAACATGGGGCAAAAAGTTGCACAAAAGTTGAAATATTTTAAAAAGTTTAAAAGGTTTTAAAAAGCTAGAACATAGCACCGATGTCCTTAAAAAGCTGAACATTTTGATACTTGAATGGTTCAAATCGGACAAAAACTGTAAGAGGAGTTAAGGGTCAAAAAACGGCGGAAGAAGTCAGAAGAATAACTAGAAAAAATTTGCAGTTCCTGAAGAAACTGCAAGTGTGAATGCTGAGCTGAAAATGTTAAACTGTAATGCAGAAAAACTGAATAAGAAAAGGTGAAAAATCCTGAAATAAAGTTGAAAAAGGTTGAAAAAGGTAGACAAACACTGCAAAAAGTTGAAAAAGTTTGAAAACACTGCAAAAAGTTGAAAAAGGTTGAAAAAGTTTGAAAACACTGCAAAAAGTTGAAAAGTTTGAAAAAGGCTGAAAACACTGCAAAAAGTTGATAAAGGTTGAATGAGGTTGAAAAATGTTGAAAACACTGCAAAAAGTTGAAAAAGTTGAAAAAAAGTTGATAAAGTTTGAAAAAGTCTGAAAACACTGCAAAAAGTTGAAAAACGTAAAAAAAAAGTTGAAAAGGTTGAAAAAGTTTGAAAACACTGCAAAAAGTTGAAAAGGGTTGAAAAAAGTTGAAAAAGTTTGAAAAAGTTTGAAAACACTACAAAAAGTTGAAAAGGGTTGAAAAAAGTTGAAAAAGGTTGAAAACACTGCAAAAAGTTGAAAAGGGTTGAAAAAAGTTGAAAAAGGTTGAAAACACTGCAAAAAATTTAAAAACGTTGAAATACCTTGAAGAAGCAGTGGAGTCAGTGTCAGAGTCACAGAGGATCAATAGAGCTCCAGTCTTAATGGAAAAATCCAGACTAATCAAGCAGCAGTCAGCACAACAGGTGTGTCTGCTGCAATGGAGACCAGCTGCACAGCAGCCATGACAGTGAATCAGCACTTTTTAATGGAGTGCGCATGGTTGAAGAAATGGCATTTCTCGGGGACCGAGATGTGAAAATGAAAAAGATTTTCACACAGTCAGATTCAGAAGCCTTTCATGAATGTAATGGTGCAGGAATCATGTCTGTGGGATCTTCCATTCAGCCACGGCGATTGTGCGAACACGAGTGAAGTTTTGGATTCAGGCATCTCGAAAATGTATTGGAGCGGATGGGAGAAAATTCTGCAGTCTCCTCAAACAAATGCCTCTGGAGAGAAAACCGTTTGAGATAGAGACAAAGTGACTCAATTTTACGGGTCACAAGAAAAATTCCTACGTTTTGAGGGGTTATTGTGCAGATTGAGCCAGAACTGTGGCCATACGGACCAGAAGATAATTTTTTTTTTGGTTAAAATTCAGAGCCTCCCGCACTCTAACTGCCACTCTCCCACTCTATCTTTTCCAATACACACCCATTATAAACTCCAAAAACGGCTGAAATTCTCTCCGTGCTTGAAGGCTCACAGTTTAAATTTGGTGAAAGATCTTGCAATGATATAACATACCTGAATAGAGGACAAAAATGCCTACGTTTTAAAAGTTAAATGACTTTTCTATGTGAAAGTATGACAAAGTTTTAAGGGTTCAAATTTGAAGGAGTTGAAAGGTCAGTTGAAGGGGTTTTCCATCCACTTCAATGTTAAAAATAATTTTAAAAAGTTGAAATATTTCAAAAAGTTTAAAAAAGTTTAAAAAGTTTAAAAAGGTTTAAGAAACGGTTTAAAAAGTTGAATAGTTTAAAAGTTGAATGGTTAAAATCGGTTAAGATTTGAAGGAGTTAAAGGGTTTCAAAGTTTGAAATTTTCTCCATCCGTTAACATGGGGCAAAAAGTTGCACAAAAGTTGAAATATTTTAAAAAGTTTAAAAGGTTTTAAAAAGCTAGAACATAGCACCCATGTCCTTAAAAAGCTGAACATTTTGATACTTGAATGGTTCAAATCGGACAAAAACTGTAAGAGGAGTAAAGCGTCAAAAAACAGGGGAAGAATACAGAATAATACTAGAAAAAATTTGCAGTTCCTGAAGAAACTGCAAGTGTGAATGCTGAGCTGAAAATGTTAAACTGTAATGCAGAAAAACTGAATAAGAAAAGGCGAAAAACCCTGAAATAAAGTTGAAAAAGGTTGAAAAACTTTGAAAACACGGCAAAAAGTCGAAAAAGGTTGAAAAAAGTTGAAAAACACTGCAAAAAGTTGAAAAAGGTTGAAAACACTGCAAAAAGTTGAAAAATGTTGAAAAAGGTTCAAAACACTGCAAAAAGTTGAAAAGGGTTGAAAAAAAGTGGAAAAAGGTTGAAAAAGTTTGAAAACACTGCAAAAAGTTGAAAAAGTTTGAAAAAGGTTGAAAACACTGCAAAAAGTTGAAAATGGTTGAAAAAAGTTGAAAAAGGTTTGAAAAATTTTGAAAACACTGCAAAAAGTTGAAAAATGTTGAAAAGGCTGAAAACACTGCAAAAAGTTGAAAAAGTTTAAAAAAAGTTGAAAAAATTTGAAAAAAGTTGAATAAGGTTGAAAAA